>NC_048900.1:11172125-11255308 GCF_011077185.1 Oxyura jamaicensis | reverse complement strand
AGAAGGAGGCTTAGAAGGTGTGCTCTAGCAGGTGTGGGTGGTTACAGCAGCACACCTGTGTCTGAAGCTGACCCTTGCTGAGGGTATGGGCTTGGTCCTGATGGTTAGGGGCAGGCTGTAGCTGGGAGCAGATAGTGCCTGGTCCTCTGTAGATTGAGTCGTGGGACCTTGTGTGCATGATTCGGGTCTTTTTGTTTGCCTTAGATCTCTTACTGAAGGAAGCCAGTAACACTTTGTTCACCGTCTAAAGTTGTAGCCATTCCTGGTCTGCCTCATTGGAGTTTGAGGGTTTTGAATTTAGCAGTGTATTTCCTACAAGGAGATGGAGAGGAACAGTTCAGAGGCTCTTAATTTGCCAAACCTGTTTAGGTGAATTTGTTAGTCCCCTCTTTTTTTTTTTTTGTCCTCTTCTGAGCCACTTTAGGCCTTCCCTTTCTCCAGAAAATCCTCATATAGTGAGTTATTCCCTCTCGACTTGTGGCTGTATGCAACTGGAGGATTGGAATACACTGGCAGGAGAGTCCCAGGAATTCTTCCTGAATTTGGTGTTTTGTGTGATTGTGAACTTGGAAGCTTGTGACCGAGTTTTACTTTGTCTGGCAGTTCATAAAACGTGCCCTCTGGCAGTCAGCCCTGATCCTTTTCAGAAACTTAGTTTGGTGTGATGAAGTCACCAGCCATTCCCCTAATTGAGGCAAAGCTTGCCTGCCCTTCTTGAAGGGCAAAAAAGGGTCCTGGTAACCTTGACCTCAAGTTAGGTTTTTGTTCTATTGTATCACAGTAGGAATCTGTTTAAAGACCCAAGCAGAATAAGTCTTGAAATGTGTTTGTACAGCTAGTATTCCTCACAAAATGCTGAGCTTGCTGTTTTGTTTTAGAAAGGCCCTGAAGGTGAGGAAAGCCAGTTGGAATGTGCTGGCTGGTATGTGCAACCAACGCTTGTTCATCAGGGTGCCGCAAGGTAGAGGGGAAAGAAATGACCTGATCCCTGCCCTGCTGTAAGGTGTCCAAATATCCTGTCACAAGGAACTAATAATGGAAGCGTTGTAAGGGACGAATGAGGGACACAGGCTGAGTCAATCCACTTGGCCTTAAGAAGGGGAAAGTGTACAGAGCTGCTGCTCTCAGCAGCTTTTCTCACCCTGAGCAGAAGGAAGGGTGTCGTTCACACCGCTGTGGCAGCTGCCAGTCTGTCCTAGGGAAAGGAGTTAGCCAGTCTCGCAGACCACGAGGTACTGCAAGTGTTGTTTTTACAGTGTCTTGTTTTCCTTTTTATGATTTTGTTGCTTATTCTGCAAACCTGTTCTCAAGTACGTGTTTTCTGTCCTCGCCAAAATGTTGCTGCTACCAGTGCGTGAACAAGATGATAAAGATAATGTGTGCCCTTAACAGGGTGGTAAGAGTGTTCTGGGAGCAAAGCTGTTCCTCAGAAATGCCGGTGCTCACAGGCACTTCTTAGAGGAATTCCATGAAGTGTGGATTTTTTTTAGAGGTCATGCCACTCAGGCAAGAATTCTCTCAGCTACTCTTTAAATTAAAAATGTTAACTCACTGTTTAACTCAATGTTTTACTCAAAATTTTAATTAAAAAAATTCAAGGGCATTAGCCCTGACTCTCTGCAGAAGCAAAGATTCCTCTCTCCTTGCAAAAATACTTTAGAAGAGACTTAGAAGTGTTGTTACAAACACTATTTGCAGTTGAATTAGGCAGGTAAGTGAAGGTATGTGTGCAGGAAGACACATTTCCCATACGTGGCCTGATGTATAATGGCAGTGTTAACTTGTAGCATATTCATTATGAGTAAAAAACGGAATTGTTTTGACTTCTGATCATTGGAGGAACGCTGGTCGTTGCCCCGAAAGAAAGCTCTTGAGGCAGTGAAAGTAGCATATGTACGATGAAGATTCCCCTGCACACTAGTTCACGTGAAATAATCTTTTCAGCACACAACAGTCAAAGAATTATGCAAAAAGCGTAGCTGTGCTAGCAAATTTGTCCAGAGTGAGAAAGGAACAGAATTTGTAGGTTTTGTTTGTTTTTGCCCTTGGGAAGTAGCTCTAGTGTGAAAATGAGATGTGTTACGCCTTCTGTCACTTGAATAATTTTCAAATAGTTTTGCTGGCTCAGTCATGTACTTTCATTGTCCTGGAGCATAGAAATAGCATCCCTTGGATGAAATTCAACAGAGTTGGTGGTGGTTTGTTTGTTTTTTTTAGCAGTAGCCATTTAACATTGTCTAAATAGGGGACATGGCTTCAATTCCCTTCCTTTGTTCTTTGTAGGAATACAAACAAGGTGTACACCGCTGTTGCTTCTCTAGAGGGAAGGGAGAAGGAAAGAAGGAAAAGAGATTGAGTGTGAAAATGTGAAAACGTTCCGATTGCTGCAGAAGTTTTAATCCAGGCTTGCACAGCTTGGTGGGATTTGCTGATACTCAGCAATTCCCAGGAAAGCAGAGTTGTATTTTTAACCTAAATGGAAAGGCCATTCATGGTGTGTTCAGTGCAGGAAGAGACATCTTAGTACCGCTTTTCTCTTACCCCTTTGTAGCCTCAAGATTTGGAGCAGTCCCTGCTAGACAAGATGACGGTGACGCCAGAAATCCCTCCAGACGCTGTTCAGGACCGAAGCCTTTGCAGTTTGCCACCACTTGTGAGAAGGTGCTTGGTGGGAGTCTTTGTGGAATTCATCGTCTCTCCCAGCCAGTTCTACATCCGCATCTGCAGCGGGGAAACATCTGATAAGCTGCAGGACCTGATGATGGAGATGAGGTGCGAACCTTTTGATAGTACTGCTGCCTGTTGTATGTGTTTGTGCTGAGGGGACAGGGCAGCCCGCTGGCAGATATGGTCACAGCTCGTTTGGTAACAAGAAGTGGAGATGCCTATGTTGTACTGAAATGTATTCATAATGCTTACCCATTCCTACTAGCTAGCAAGCAGATGATGTGTTTAATAACAATTCACAGTTGCGTCACTGTGTCCCAGACAGTTCTAATCTTTAAAAGACTGGAAAGGATACGGAAGGGAACTTTTGTCTTCCTTTGCACCTCTGTATTGTCTGTGCTACTACTATTAATGAGCTCAGTTAAGACTTTCACGTTGATCTCTGACATTTAACCAAAAAGCAATGGTTAAGATGCCTTTGTTGTTATCTACATTTGAAAGCAAAACCCCATCAGTGACTTTGTGTGAGTTACATTGTGCGTCTGGGATTCTGTTCCACCACAACCATGCTACAATTTCTATTAATTGTGTGCCAAAGTAAGCACTTATGTCCATGGGGCACACGTAAGTGTAGTTAGAGACTCTGCAGACAAATACTGTATGTGTAGCCTATAATCCAGAAACTGGTTTATAAAAACAAACAAAAAACTGTCATGTGTCAAGGTAATGTTTAAAGTTAATGACTAGACTGACTGTATTTAGCCTCTGATGAATTCACTTTTCATTGGACTCCAGGAAGAATGCTCAAATGTTAAAGTATGAGTTTGCATTTCCTATTGTCATTTCAGTTTAAGTTCAGCAGAACAGAGATGTAAAGCACCCGCTAAAACAACTCCTGAAAATTCATGTCATTGGGACTTTGAGAAATGGGGATTCTTCTGCAATACTCTGTATTTCTCCTTGTTCAGCTCCTGCATCCTAGCAAGCACAGTCTTTCATTATGATGTTTTGCAGACGCTGTTATTCAAATAAACTTGTTTCTGATCGTTATATCATGCCTGAGTCTTCAGTGCAGCCTGGACAGCTTTGCTGTGTAATGATTTCGAAATGGTGGTACCGGGCTGTCGTCCACCGTGTCGTCAGTGACCAGGAAGTGGAGGTGTTCTACCCAGACTATGGAAACATAGGCATCGTCCGAAAGTCTTGGCTGAGATTCCTCAAGTAAGTAAATGAAACATGGTTGACAGACTCACAGAATGGTTGAGGTTGGAAGGGTCCTCTGGAGGTCATCCTGTCCAAGGCCCAGGCTCAAGCAGGCTTAACTCGAGAACGCTGCTCAGGACCACGTTGAGATGGCTTTTGTGTATTTCCAGGGACAGATTCCACAGCCATTGTAGGTAGGGAACCTGTTCCAGTGCTCACTCAGCCTCACTGTAAAAAAATGTTTTTCCTTTTGTTCAGTTGGAGCCTCCTGTGTTTCAGTTTGTGCCCGTTTCCTGTTGTCCCGTCACTGGCCACCACTGAAAAGAGCTTGACTCCATCTTCTTTACTCTCCCCATCAGTTATTTGTCCATACTCATGAACTCCTCCCCGAGCCCTCACTTCTTCAGGCTGGACAGTCCCAGCTCTCTCAGCATTTCCTCATAGGAGAGATGCTCCAGTCCCTTTGTCATCTTCCTGATCCTTTGCTGGACTCTCTCCACTAGCTCTATTTCTCTCTCTCTTCTACTGGGGAGCCGAGAACTGGACACAGAGTTCTGGTGTGGCCTTACCAGCTATAAATAGAGGGGCAGGATCACCTCCCTTGGTCTCCTGGCAATGCTTTGCCTAATGCAGCCCAGGATACCCTCTTTGTGGCACGGGCATGTTGCTAGCTCATGTTCCACTTGGTGTCCTGCAGGACCCCCAGGTCCTCTCTGCCAGGCTGGTTTCCAGCTGGGTGGCCCCAGCACTTTACTGGTGCATGGGCTTGTTCCTCCACAAGGAGGACTTTGCACTTCCCCTTGGTGAGCTTCACAAGGTTCCTGTCAGCCCATTTCTACAGCCTGTCGAGGTTTCCTGGATGACAGCATGACCCTCTCTTACAGGAGATAGTGATAAAAGCCTTATGGCAGTCTAAGATGACAGGCGCTGCTCTCCTGTCACCTACCAAGCCAGCCATTTAGTTGTAGAAAGGTTCACACTGGTCAAGCATGACATTCCCTCGGTGAATTTGTGCTGACTACTCCCAGTCAGCTTGTTCATGTGCCTAAAAACAGGTTTCTGGGACTAGTTCTGTTACCTTCCAAAGGGTTGAGGTGAGGCTGATTGGCCTGCTGTTGTTCAGAGAAACATCCCAGCATGCTGACTTCCTAGAAAGGGTCTGGGGTTTTATTCCATAGTGGTACCTTGCAGGTACTCAATTACATGCTAATGCTTGAGGTGACCCCACATAAGAGCTGTTTTTGCTGTTTTTTGTTGTTGTTCCCTTTAGTCCACATCACTCCATGCCCTTTGCTCATCAACCATGTTCATCACTCTCATGATGACTCGGGGGTAAATCTTCTCCTGTTTCTGCCTTCTTTACTCAGTCTTGCCTTTAGGCACTTCCCATTGCTTTAGGCAAGCTCCCTAATCCTTTTTAGGTTCCAGTCATGGATGTAAACATCCTCTTGAATGGTCCTAAGTCTAAGTGGGCTGTGCTTGTGCTGTTAGAGGTAGTTGTTCTCTGCAATTTAGTATCTTTTCCTCATTTTCTTCTCTCATTTGCCCCTGGCACTTGGCATTCTTTGGTTCAAAACGCATAACTCTGTCCATAACTCCGTAACCATAAAGGTTTGATGGGAAGATGTGTGGGCAAGGGAAGGTAAGGGGACAGTTGTTACTGTTCCTGTTCTCTGGATATGGAGTGTTTTCCAAAGCTACTGTAGGTTTTTATTCCTAAGTGGAAAATCCAATAAGTAGATTTTAAAACCCAGAAGAGGATTAAGTTCTGCTCGTCTGGCTGTTTTTGCTGTTTTATGTAACGGTCATGATTTTGTTTCATATTGTAGGTGGTGCTACTTGAAGCTCCCTGCTCAGGCCATCCCGTGTTCCTTGGCATGGGTGAAACCCATGGAGGTGTGTGTTCGCATGCAGTTTTGTTTACTGACGTATGTGTGAGAACTGTCAGGTAGAGGTTGACTTTTTCACCTGTTATGGGCAAATATTTGGATTTTTTTTCACATCCTTGTGATATTAACTGAAACAATTCTGCTGTAGTGTTCAGTGGAGTATCACTGCACCTCTCTGCAAGTGATCGCCCTTCCACCCTGACTTCCTTACGTTCATTGTATTCTTGCTTATGTTATTTCACAAACATACACCTACTGTCAAGCAACTCACTTCTTCCCCCTTCAGTAGTTCTTCAGGGTCCTTCTGAATGCTTGGTACCTCCAGCCCTGTTCTAATCTTTTTTTTTTCTGTGACCAAGCTTTAAGTGAGTTAGTTTGGGGCAATCAATAAAGCCAGCCTGCGCTGAGAAAACTCTTGGGCAAGAAGCCTGAGAAACACAATCTTTCCAAAGGAAAGTGTGAGCAGAGTTGAAACTTCTGTGGTTTAAAAATGTTTTAAAAGAACTTTCCGCTGTTTTTTTTTGTTTGGTGGTTGTTTGTTCCTTTTTTGAGGGCTAAGGATTTGCATTTTTCGTTGCTTTAAGGCTTAGCAGCTTCTTAAAAACTTGGTAGTCAACTTTCGTAATCCCATGGTACAATTAATTTACCAAAAAAAGCAAAAACAACAACAAAACCACTAGAATACACAAAAGAGCCCTACACAATGGCATTTTTGACATCTGTGATAAAGTCGTTAGTGAATGCCACAGAACCATGTTTGAAAATAGATACTTGGGGTGAAAAGACATTCCCAGTGTAACTAGCACTGCAGGTTTTGGGGTAGTTTGATTTCGTTCAGCACTAGGAAGCTTGTTTGCTTGACTTTCCTGTATTTGTCCCTAGCCTGACCGAGCATAATTGCTTTTATGACAAGTGCCTGCAAGGGAAAGTCTCGGGTGATGGATGTTGGTCTCTTTATAGTAACTTTATGTTCTTGTTTCTTCTTGAGGGTACGTGGACCAGTGCAGCAACTCTCCAATTCCAGAAGCTGTGTGTCTCAAAGCTACTTGTGGGCATTGTGGATGAATACGTGAATGGCATTTTGCATCTCTTCCTGTGCGACACATCCTCTGAGGAGGATGTCTACTTTCACTGTGTTTTGAGGGACCAGGGATATGCAGACGTCTGCGGAGAGAACATTCCTTCCCAGGTCAGGAGGGAGATGTGTGCTGCTGAGAGGAATGGCAGGAAAGGGTCAGTTGGGTGCTTGTTGCAGGAAGATCTTTAGTTTAAGCTGTAACTTACATGTTGTGACTGCCTCCCACAGTGTCTAACTCCATGGTGAGTGCTTTTGGTTAAGTTGGAACCTGATACTACGGAGACACTCTGGTTTTACAAAACAAATTAAATTTATCCTGTCTTCAGAATTTTCTAATCTGCTGTTAGATTTTTTGTGTGTGTGAAGTTCATGAACTTGTTAGCACTGCAGATTCATCTGGAGCTGATACACACAGTAATGGGGAGAAGTAAAATAGCTGTAGGTGTTCTACGGAGAAGGCCAAACTCTGATGGCATTGAGAGGTTGTTAAGAAATATGTTAATTCCTTGCAGACCCATTGCTAATTCCAGCAAGTTTTGGTGGCCGTAATGTGAGGCTGAATTACAAAAATGGTCTTGATTAAAAATATCTTCCTTTACCAGTGAAATGAATGATGTCGAGTGGAGTAAGCATGGTGGATTGCATGTTGTACCTTGGACAGACATTCAGGTTGTAAACCAGTGCAGGGAGTGCTTGTGATTTAGGCCCCTTTCTATTGTTACCTGAATGTCCCAGCTCTGTGGTAAGAACTGTGTGGACCTGAAAACCCTTAGAAAGGTGGTGCCAAGATTTTTGATCTCAGCAGAAACTCAGGCTTGACAGCCTGGGTTGCTTGTATTGTTTATTCAGTAGATGCAGAATGAGTGTTTGGTGGGATTGGTTCCTGTAATTGTATTTTGTGCATGAGTATATCCAGTTCTGAGGGGACTGGAGCACTGCTGAGTAATTTTGTTGCTGGAGGGCAGGGGGAGTTGATTTTTGCAGTAAGACAATTTCTCCCAGAATTTGGCACCAACCTGTGGTTGCTGTGCTACTTTTTAAAATGTATTAGAAATTATTTCTAATCTTTTTTTTTTTGGTGGTGATGGTAGTTACAACATAGTTTTCTTTACTATTGGGGTTGTTGTTTGTTATTAGGGATTCAAGGAGCTGAATCCGTCAGCCTTGTATACTCAACCCAGTGCTAAGCAGGAGGATGCTGAGCTGGTGGAGCCAGACCTTTGCTTGCAGCAGGAATCTCTGGATGCAGACAAGGAAACATCGAGCTCGAAGCCGGACGGTGATGAGCTGTGTGACCAGGTGGGCATTTGGCTAGGGCATAGCCATCGTTCGATGAAATCAGCTCCAGGGGTTGGTCGACATGTATTGTTTTAAGAACCACTGTGATGTAAAAAAACATTACAAATGGATCAGAAATGCAACTTGAGTGCTTGTCCTCTGGTCCCTTTGCAGGCTCCATGGAGTCTGTCTACTCAAAGTTTCCCCTGACCTCTGTAATCTCCTGGGGAGAGACAATGGACTCTTTTAAGAACTCAGACCAGTACCTGATTCTTGAGCTCAGTTGAGCTCAGTTTGGCTCACCCACCGCTTTCCTGTTACGTGTGCCCCGTAGCCAAGGAGTGGTGTGCTTTTCTCCTGTTTTTCTGGGGTTTGGCAAAGGATGTGTAACGACTAAGGGTATCATTCAAATGTGGGAACAGACCAGAAAAACTAGTGTTACTCTTTGCATTAAGGGTTTTGCGTGCTCTAAAATGATTTGCAATCCTGAGTGTTTTGGGGTTATACACAGCTATGATTTTATTTAAAATATACTCTTAAGGATGATTGATATCGAGATCTGGATACTGCTTGATACATTTGATTTGAGAGCATATTAAAAAGGAGATCCCTTTGATATTTAACAGCTAGAGAAGCTGAGGGACAGAGTGGTTAAGCAGGTGGTAAAACTCAGGTCTTGAGTGCAATTTAATGTAGTACCATGAGAAACAAAGAGTGTTTCTTTACAGGAGACTCTCTGCTTTCCCCTGTTACTTATACTGTGGTGTTTGGTTTTCTTTTTCTTCTCAACATACCTTGCTACAGTGGCCAAGGAAATGTCAGTTGTTGAAGTGCTCAGAAGAATGCTCAATAGCAGGCCCGTTCCAGGACTGTTTTTAATGATGCTTCTCTGAAATTGTTGCAGAAGTCTCATGTAATGCTAGTGAGTTGTAAAGTAGTTGTTCTACTGAGACTTTGTTTTAGCGGACTTAAGTTTCTGTGCTAGAGGAACTGTATGTAGGTTGTGTATCTCGATTATTAATGGTCTTCCTCTGCCAAAAACTTGATATGTCATCTGAACGGAAGGTTCGAAGCCAACGTTGTAATTACTAGTTTTGCAAGAAATTAGTGTGATCAAGACTCTGCAGATCTGAGTTTACTGTGTTCTTGTTTTTTTTATTTGTTTATTGTGAGGTGGGAGGGTATTGGAAAAATCTGGGAGTACGCTCACTAGTTACCTGTAACCGTGTGTAAACGGCAGGCATAGCTGGCAGCCTGGGGACTAGAGGAATGCACGAGTGTTGTGGTCTTGTCCTGTCTGATTTCAAAGGTCTCTCTAGAATCCTCCTCCAGAAAGTGCAGTCTTCTAGGTCTGTCTTCATGCAAGCAAGCCTTTTTTCTTTGCTCTGCTGTTCTGTTTAGTTGCCCAGAACAATTCCTCGTCATCTTTGATCATCAATGAGAACTATAAAATTGCTCCAAGTTTTTTGAACTGAAATGAAAGATGCCTAGTATGAAGTGTTAGTCCTCAGCTGGTGTTTCCTTGTAACCGCCCTTAATGCGGGGAAAGTCTTGGCATTGTCAAATCATAGATTCACCTCCTCAGGCTTAACAACTTGATGCTTTCCCCCACGCCAGCCCCCCTTAAATGCAAAATGGTTGGACAGTGTTGTACCAGCCCTGTTAGATTGGGCCATATCTGCATGGTGGGGTTTCTCGGAAGGCTGCAAGAACTGGGAGGTATGCCTTTGAAAGTACAGTTTTATTCAAGAAGTACATTTTGCAGTTGAGGAAAGAAGTTACGCTGACAGCTAGTTGCTTCATCACATTATTGCCTTGCCTTGCATGTTCTTTCTCCAAGTTGCCAAAACTTCTCCAGAAAGAAACGTTAAAAACTTCTGAGCAGAGCAGAAAAGGCTCCGTTGCATTTCTCTCTAATCTGTCAGAGTGGCATCATCTACTGGCTCAGTAAGCTGCACTTCAGTGGATTTCCTTCCTGGTTTCTTCTGCCCACGCTGGCTGTGCCTTTTCTTGTTTTGTCTTCCTCTGTAGCAGTGCCATTCTACTGAGGAGAGCTGGGAAGATGTGCAGCCACTTCCAGATGAAGTAAATGTTGCAGAAACAACAGATCAAGACCCTGAATTCGTACAGGAAGATAGAAATGAAACTCCCACAGAGCTTATGGCAGTGGTGAAGGTAAGGGCGTTTTTCTCAGCTGCTGCTGTTAGGGGGAGGTTGTTTTAGCTTTTAGATTATTTGAATAATGCTTTGATTGCTTTAATGTTTTTTAAAGGGGCTAGCAATCAAATAACTATTGGCTGTTGGCATGGGCTCAGAGCTGTACATTTGCCTTCTGCTCTTGTTTCTGATGCCATTGATTATATGTTAGCTTCCCCAATACCTTGACGTGCTAGTGAAATGCATGACTGGCTGTTTTCAGCACCTCATGGATCAAACCTGGCCCTTCTTCACTCCTAAACATTCCTCTGCAAGTGTCAAACCATGTGTGTTTCGAAGCATAGGAATTTCCTCACTGGATCAGAGAAGTCATGGGCACATTCTCTGTCCCTGGCTGTAATCTCTGTTAACTGCTTTAGAAAAAGTGACAAGAAATCTTTTAAGGAAGACTGTGGAATGGAAAACTAAATCCTGCATGTACATATTAGGGGAAAACGTGCTCCAGTCAGCTGGTTATGATGACAACCAGAGGGTTTTCATTTCTCTGAATCCTCCTCATCTCTTGACCCCTGTAGAACTTCGGCACTTGCAGCATCACCAGGTGGTATTCCCCCATTTCTAATTTTCACTGCTCACGCTTTCCTTTTTAATGGTGGTAGTGGTAACTGTGGGAATCAGGAGGAAGTGTAGGTACTGCCTTACTTCTTTCTTGCCCTTCCCAGCACTCTAGGGAATCCTGTCTCTTTTGTCTTTTTTGTAAATAGCCCCTTTCTGAATTACTTCCATTCCTTTTTCCAGTACTAGTAGACACTTGCATTGTCCACCCTTGGCCCATGAATGTTCCTGCTTTGCCCTGAAGTGGCAGTGACACTGCCAGTCCCCCCACAAGGGCAGTGTGGGTGGCAAGAGGAGATGATTATCTTCCAATGTTGTTTCTTTTCCTTGTTCTAACATTGTTTTTTACTGCATGTTAGATAAAAGTTTTCAGTGGGCTGATGATATCAAGCTGAGTAACTGGTTAATTGAACTCTGATGCCTGTCATTCA
Source organism: Oxyura jamaicensis (assembly GCF_011077185.1). Taxonomy (NCBI): domain Eukaryota; kingdom Metazoa; phylum Chordata; class Aves; order Anseriformes; family Anatidae; genus Oxyura; species Oxyura jamaicensis. Next base: position 11,243,990 of record NC_048900.1, on the reverse strand, counting down.
AATTATTGTGTTGTTATCCGGTCAGCTCTAAACGTCAGCTCTCCAGCCTCGTAGCTCTCCTTGGTGCACCAGGAGCTTCTCACAGTCGCCTTGTGAGCAGCCAACTTCAACTGTTTAAATTTACTTGTGTAAAAATAACTTTGGTCTGGGCTAAGCCTCTGAACACTCTCACCAATGGATGATGCACCTCTGGATGATGATTCACCTCTTCTGAAGGTGGATGCCTTTCTTCTGCTGCCTTGACACCAGAAGAAACCTAGAAAAGGAGGCACCTAATCTCTGAACAGCTACATTTGGGCACAATGAATTGCACTCTTGCTTGTCGTTTCAGTATTTTTTCCCCTTCATGCTGAATCAGTAATAGAAACACTGGCTCCCCTCCCAGTTTGTGACGGAGACATGGGTGGGCATCTCAGGAACTTAAGTCTAATCGGCATTTTTAACTCAAAACGCAGGGGAACCTCCTCTGACTCAGTTCTCACTCCTGTGGAGAAACTCCCTCTGTAATTGCTGTCACTTGTTCTGCGTGGGGCTGCTGAGAGATGAGCCAGCTGTAATTCTTTGCTAAGCCATGGTGATTTGTATCTCATAATCATCTGTCACTCTTCTCAGCTTGTTGTGCAGGAGCTGCCCTTTGGCCAGGGTTGTGAGTAACCGTCATTTAAAAAAAAATCCAGTTGCTGACATTCCACTTCTTAATGGACTCTGAGGGATAATAAAGATCAGGGCAGCTAATGAACCAAGTGTGCACTAATCACACCTTCTCCTGAGGGTTGTTTTTTTTTTATATACTTGCAGACACCTCATCTTCTTGAAGAGTCCTGCAAGCCTGCCATTGTCTTCAAGTCACTGGAAGACTTTTACACCTCCTTCGTCTATGCCAAGCAACCAGCAGACGTGAGCCAAGATGACCCTAATAACATAGAAGGATTTTCCAGCAAGACTGAGCTTCGCGAAGCTCTACATCCCTCTGTTCTACTTATGGCAGCACCGTTTATGCTGGACAACCGTAACAGTACGAATAGATTTGTCAGTAAAAATTAAGATAGAGGAAAGTTCAGCAGTCTCTTGCTGTGCTGTGAGTCTTGCAGTCGATGTAAGGTATCCTAGGACTGGCGCTGTTTGTTTGCTAGGCCAGATGGAAATGTTGGCATTTCTTTGGGATGAGAAGTAGCAATAATAAATGGCTGGATGCAATGCTTTGGCTGGAACTTTGTGCAATGGGATGGATTTTTGAGTGTTTCATGGGAACAAATGAATTGAGGGTGGTTTCTCTCTGTTAATTTTGTCTTTTGGACTTTTGTTTCCTTTAATGGTGAAGTTTTTGCTTCTCCACTCCATACGTTAGCCTGTGTTCATTTCATAACAAGAGGCTCTCCTCCCAAGCGTAATGGAGAAGAGCATTTTTCTAACCTTATAAGATCCAAGATGGGATGTTCTTTTGTTTTCAAAATGATGAAAGAATTTACATCCCCCACGTGAAAGCTGCCCAATTTACAAGCGAAATTAAGTGACATGCCCAAGGTAGTTAGTGCCTGTTGGTTCCTTGAAACAGAGCTGTGTGTGTGGAAAGGAGGCCCCGGTCCTCCAGGTAGGACCTACTTAATTCATGTCTGCTTTCCCGCCTCTGGGGAAATAGGGGAGAGTGCTGGGAGGAGAGGGAGAGCCTCTAGGGTTGTGCTTTATTTAGGGCTCATTCAGCAGGTGTGCAGTAGGAAATCCTCACGCCATGCCTTGGTAAGATCCAGGCAAATGGGTTTTCCAGTCTAAGCTGAAGCCCTTAGAGTTACCGTGTGGATCTTTCTTTTGTCTCCCTCCTTATGCAGATGACGAGAAAATGAAGACCAAAGACCTTCCGGGGAGTCTCGCACTTGTGCCGTGCAGTGCTAGCAGGCTGTCCGACCAGGGGGCATCTTGGAAACTCTGTGTCCCTCCTACCACGCTGTCTGCAGTGCTGGCAGCTGCCGCACGCTTGTCCGCTTCCCATGGCTACTTCCAGTGGCTCCCAAGTCTGAGAAAGGAGCTGTGAGAAGAGGGGAGAGCAGGAGCTGCTGCTGAGGAAGGCTGCGGGGAGCAGCACAACGTGACCGTGCTGTCACTCTTAATTCAGAAGCGTTTAATCCTTTGAAAAACTTGAGTCTGACATCTTCTCAGATGCGCCCAGTGCCTGTGATGCATGTTGTTTTTACTTTCAGGAAAATGGGTTGTTTTTCTTGTGCTGGTGTCGTACTGTTTTATTGCTCTTTAATGGCTTGGAAAAACGTCTCCGTATCACATTTTGTTTTGTCCACTGACGTGAGGAGAGGGGAACTGGAAACACATTCCTCGCTCGGTGCATGGGGGGTTTTAACACTGCGTGTACAGGGGGCTGGTTGAGTTTTGTTTTGTTTTTATCACAGTGGGTGCTCTTACACAATCCTTGTTGTTAGGAGAGGTGGTTGTACACCAGCTCACGCCTCTGTCTGTTGAAGTGCCGCTAACCTCCAAGAAACCTCCAAGGCACTGACTTGTGGATGAATTAGGATGCAACTAATACGAAGCCTCAGGAATCCCATTTTACAGATATCAAATGAGGTCTAGAAAGAAGACAGCAAGAGGAGAAGCTGGATGTGTTGGCTTCTTCAGTCACCACTGCTGTTTTAGACACGCCTCTGTAGCCTCTCTGTTTCGGCGCCTTCAGTGATTTTTAACAGAGCAATAATAATACCACTGGTGTCCAGCATGAGTAATATTTTGCATATAATGCCTAGGGATGGAGGGAGATGCAGAGACTACCTGGCCTCCAAAAGCACTTGTGGCCTTTCATGCAAAGACAACCTTCAGCCCAGGACCGTGTTGCCCTGCAGGGAGGTTCACAGCACTTGTGCTGAGCACAGCTCACACGGGCGTTGTGCAAGCAGAGCATTTGTGGAAGGCCACAGAGAGGAAAGTGAGCTATGGCACTTCTTGTGGCTGGCGGGGGCTTCCTTTTCAAGGAATAAACTGCCCTGGGCAGGGCTCCGTACAGCTCAGGCCTGGGAGAGTTGTCTCTGAGAACCAATGAAGGAAAGATGACTGTTTGGTTTGAATTTCAGCATTTAGGGGTGGCTTGGGATACGGATAGGGCTAAAACTGTACAGAGCAAGGTAAAGACAAGCTGTTTCTTGTTAGGAAACAACTGGACAGAGAGCTAATGAAGCAGAGAGGTTAAGAGCCCGGGGGTTATGCTGTTAGCAGCAGCTGTACAACCCTGCGGGGAGAAGTCAGAAGTTGCCGGACATTTCTGGCCCCATGTTAAGGCCACGGGGCTGTACCAGGTGTATTCCCTGTATTTGCCTCCTAACAGGGAAGGATGAAACAGCTGACCTTGCGCAGAGTTCACCAGGCAATGGAGTTGGCTAGATGTGAGTGCTTTTTATCTTTGTTTTTTCTGCTCTCTGCAACTGAATAAAAGTTCTCAAAGGGGAAGACTTCTGTGGATTTTTTTTTGTCTCCTCACTGACATGACAAGGAGATTTCTCGGGTCCAGGGTGGACGAGAGGTCCCGTTTCTGCAGGAAACCAGTCAAGGTGGTGCTTTTTTGGGATGAGAGCAGGGGAGAGATGGGGTGTAGATCTCTGTGACCTGGGCAGTGGGTGATCTGTGGGGCTAAGTTGGCCATCGGGACAGTCCTGGGGCTGCTCTGCTCCTGCCCAGGTTTGTCCAGGGACATGCTCAGCAGGACCCGGTTTGGTTTCGGTGAAACAAGAATTGGGGCTGGGGGAGCCTCACTGCTCAAGCACCTCTTCTAATTGCTTAAATCATTAATTAGCAGCTGGGCAGCCTGTTGCTGGCCCTTCTGCGGGGTGGAGGGAGGCTGGGGCAGCTGGGGTTTGCAGACTGGGCTCGAAGCAGTGCGAAGGGGGAAAAAGCACCCTGGCACAGGGCTCTGCGCCTGTTGCTGCGTCCCCAGCGCCGTCGGGTGGCTGCTAGGTGGCGGCCGAGGCACAGCGCTGCTCGCTTCAGCCTAAATCTCTTCTTGGTGGATCCCAGAGGGCAAGGAGCTGATGAAGTGACTGCAGGGTGCAGAGAATCCTTGTGGCTGGCCCTCAGCAAACCCCAGATCCCACGGGCGAGGCTCGCAGGGGGACTGCTGGCCTCCGGCTGGGGCAGCCGTATCCCCTCTTGTTTAGCAAGCTGCAGCAGAGATGAGGTCAATCTGGGGAGATATCAGCTGTAATTGGGGTTGCGGGACACAAATGGGATCCTGGAGAAGGGGACATGGACACTGAGAGCTTACATCTGTGTGGAACGAGAGCGGGTGAGTTCCTGGGAAGAAGCCAGCAAGCACTGAGCAGGATCAAGACATCCCCTGTGGCCTGAGAGCTCCCTCATCTGCCAAGTTTTGGAGGTAGGGAGCATGTTCTGGGCTATCACCGCTGCATGTCGCCCTTTTTTCACGCTCAGGTTATCTGCAGGAGGCAGGCTATAGGGTTTTGCTGCAGTCCCATGTATCTTTCATGATGCTTTTAAGTGGTCAGTGTATCTGTACCTTTTTTTTTTCTGTGCATTTTGGCCATTCACGCCTTGTCTGTGAGCGCTGTGGTTTCTCTGCTCCCAGAACAATTCGGGTCACGTCCCTCATGCCTGGCAGGTTCCTGTTTGTGTGTTTGTTGTTTAAGGGAGTGGAAAAAAAGCTGCTTGTTTCGGGGACTGGAGCACGATGCTGTGCCTGCATCCCTGCTCCCAGGGCACACATGGGTTGTGGCTGCAGGGTGAACCTGGGCCAGCTGTGAAGTCTGGGGGGACCCAAGCCTGCAGATCTGTCTGAGGAAAAGGAGGGAGGTGTTCAGAGCTGTGGCTAACCCTGTGCTGTGCGGCTCAGGACTGCCCAGTGTGGGTACCCCCACCTCGAGGTGTGCCCACAAAGGGCTCCGGCTCTCAGGATGGGGCTGATTTCCTCTCCTTGCCCCCAGCTTCCCTCTAGCTAAGGGGCAGCCGTGCTACCGGCAGCGATTCTCGATGGGCAGTCCCCAGGGCAGAGGACCGAGATGTTGAGACGAAATTAAAAATTGAAAAGCGGTGCAGCTCTGCCACCCTCCTAAAAGCTGGGGTTAAGCAGGGCGCAGCGAGGTGCACGCTCCGGGGACGCTCTAATGGACCGGGGCATTGCAGGGGGTCCTGGCTCGTGGCCATGGGGGATGGCTCATCCCCTCCAGACAGGGCACAGGGGGCCAAATTGGGGTGCTGGGAATGTAGGGTCCTCTCGGCTGAGCCCCTGGGTGTGGAGGTGACCCCAGATCTGGGCGAGCTCTGGAGGGAGGCAAGGGGCAGGGAGGTGGTTTTGCGTGGGCTGCGGAAGAGTTTCTTGCTGTGTCTGTGAGCAGCGGTGGTAAATGGGAGCTTTGAGTTTTAAACGGGCTGTCAGGAAGCATTTGGCTGTCGGGGAGGAGGCTGGAAACGACAGCTGAACAAAGTGCTGCGGCGCCAGCTGAGCGCCCGCATCCCACTGCTGGGGCAGCCGAGCTGCCCGGTGCCACCTCCTCCCTGCCCCTGCCGTCCCGTTTTCCACCTCGATGCTCCAGCCCATCCTCTCCCCTCTGCACCTTCAGGTCGATCCATGCTTTACAAAGTGGGGTTTGATCCAGGAAGTTATTTGGGCTTAAAAAATAAAAATAGAAAAATAAAAACCTGTTTCTGACACCAAATCCTTTCTTCTTTTATTTTTAGATTTGTTTTTTTTTCAGATGGAAATGCAGTCTTGGGTTCGGGGAGGGTAAAACTGCACTCAGCCCTGCATCAGATTGCTTCACTTGACCCACGAGTAAATGCTTTTCTTTCCTCTGACCTGGAAGGATTTCTTTTTCTTTCCATTTAGCAAGAAAAAGGGATAAGCAAATTCTCGGCACAGGTCACTGCAAAACAAGGTCTGGAGCCGGAGCTGCCTTTTCAGCCCCAGCGCCGTGCTGAAACCCATCAGTGCTCCTGAGTGCACGCAGCAGTCCCCGCGGGGGCTCCCTGTGCAGCAAGAAGCCCCCTTTTTGCCCCTTATGTGGCCAGGAGCAAGCAGCTGCAGGGCTGAGCTGGGGCAGCTTTGGGGTGAGCGGCGGTGGGGACGGTGCTTGGGCCCTGATGGCTTTTTGGAGGGTGATTTTGCAGCTTCTCACTTGTGGTCTGCACAAGTACAGTGCGCTTAATCGCTGCCAAAGCCCCTTTGGGTTCAGTTTGGTGCTGGGATCTCTCTGCTCGTGGGAAGGAGTGTGGAAGAGGGTTGGAGAGCAGAGGAAGAAGGGGGGGGTCCCAGCGCTCGCGCCCAGGGTGAGCGGCGTGCGTGCCTGTGTGCGTGCTCCTCTTTCCACCCGTCCTGCTGCCAGGAGGTTTCTTTTCTGGTTCAGCTCTTTCAAGGCAGAAGCTGATTGCGGAGGGGTTGCGATCTCACTTGTGCTTTTAATCCCACTGCTGTCAAGCTCCATTAGGAGGTTCGGCATCAGCTCGCTACCTCTGGGGCCGGGCCGCCGCTCGCCCAGCCTGAAATGAGGCCAAGGCTGGGCTCCACGGGAGGAAGGGATGGGATGGATGCTCGGGGCAGCACTGTGCACCGCAGCGGGAGGGCTGCAGGACCCCCACGGGCAGGGGGTCACAACCAGGGGCTGGGCATCCTCACCCGATGCCTTGCAGAGAGACAGAGCCCTAAATGCACCCGGGGGCTGGCCAAGGGTGATGCCTGCCACGGCTCTGCTGCGTTGATTGCTGCCAGAGTGGGGCTCTGAAATGCTTCTTTGCAGCTGGGAAAGGGAAAGCCCTGCTCCAAAAAGGCCTTCCTGGGGCTGTAGTGGAGGCTCTCAGCTCTCCGCTGGGATTTAGGGATGCTGCTGCCCATGGGGTCAGGTTGGCACCTCTGCATCCCCTCTTTGGTGGCTCCTGAGCTTGGCCATCAGTGACCACAGCAGGGGCTCTGTCCCCAGTACAGCCCAGGTGTTCCCAGTAGTACTGGTCACAGCTGCCTGGAAGGAGTTAACCTTGCCACGTGCGCCACTGGTCCCCACGGGCAGCTTTTCCCCGCTAACCCAATCCTGCAGCCGTGATCGATGCCGCGGCCGTGCCACGCGGGGCTGCGGCTTGGCAGGCGGGGACGATCGATGCCACCGCGCGGCGCTGCCCAAGGAGGTCCCCAGGCAGAGCAGGGCAAAGCCCCCCCAGGGTTCTTCCTTCACTGCAGCCCCAGAAGGATCCCCCCGTGCGTCCCAGCAGCCACCATCCCAGCACCAGGAGATGCAAAGATGGGGCTGGAGGGGATGTGTGAGCAGAGGACAGCTTTGGGAGCAAGGGGGCAAGCCCTGGTGGTGCAGAAAGGATGCAATGGGCACCAGGAGGAAGGCACAGAGGTGTTTGTGGCTCTGGCTTCGTGCTGCCGCATCGAGCCGCGCTCGGCCAGCACAGCACTTCCTTCCAGCGGCCGGAAAAAGCTGCTGGGCTTCATCAAATATTTAGGCTTTGTGTTCATCGCAGGGAGAGAGGGAAGGTGGGTTTGGGAGCAGCACTGCGCCCAACATTGATCAGGGCAGCGGCCGTGCTTCTCCTGCAGGGCCGAGGAAAATCCTGCTTGGAGTGAAAATGAATGCTGTTATATTTATTTATTTATTTATTTTAAATTAATTAATTATTTAAAAAAAAAAAATTCTGGAAGTCTTCCACAGCCCCAGCCAAGCCCGAGCCATCCCAAGGAGGAGGGGATGGACACACAGGAGCTGATGGGCAAAGGTTTCTTGCTCCCAGCTGCTGCTGGGGGCGTGCGATGGGTTAACGCTACGCTGCTGCCTAATTGCATGGAGAAGCTGCAAACCCCCACCCGGGGAGGGGAGGGGGAATATCCATTGGTCTCTGGCTGTAAAATACACAAGGGCTCCTCTTTAAGACATTTATCTGCGTTTGGGAAGGAGACAGCATAACTCTGGCCTAATGACATTACTGCCGGCTCCTTCTGCCTCTCCTCCATCACCCCCGCAGCGGGTGGCCCCGGGGCGAGCCCCCAGGGCTTGGACGTGGTGGAGAAGGATCCTCGCTTTGGGAACACGACCTCCCTTCATCAATTCCCAAGGGGAAAAAAACAACAAACAAATATATCTATGCATCATCAAGACGATGCCAGGTCTCCCCTCCAGCCCATGCCTTGGGAGCGATGGGCGCATCCCCGGCCCCGATAACGGAGAGATGGGGGCCGGGCAGCTCAGGGCACCCCTCGTGCCGAGGGCTGGGTTTATTTCCAATGCTTGCGCAGGCGAACACAGCGGCAGCGAGGTGTGCGCTGAGCGAGGCGCAGCTGGAAGACCCGCGCTGCCCAGGGGAACGCTGCGCCTTGGCTCGCAGCTCCCCGGGGAGCGGAGCCGGCTGCCTGGAAGGGGAGAAGGGGCAGCGAGCATCGTGCTGAGGTGCTGCGAGCAGCCCCCCGCCTGCTCCCGACCCCACAAGTGACATGGGATGGGGACCCACAGTGTCCCCTGGGGGTGCTCGTACCCTCCGGCTGTCTCGGTGGCTTAGTGGTGGGCAGGAGCTGGCTGGGGCTGGCATTGTGCACTGTCAGGCTTTTTCTGAGTGATGCTGCTCTGCTAAAAATGTACCTAAGAGCAAAACTCCAAGTGTGAAAGAGAAGAAATCCCAATGGCAGTAGCTGGGGGTTCAGCTCCCCAGCGTCCTTGGGCATCAGCGTTTTGGGACACGTGCCGGGCAGGAGGGGAGTTGTTGACATGAAATCTTTTCCAGCAGCAGGGAGAAGGAGTCCTACACACTTCCCCCGGGCTTTCTGGGCTGACACAAATTGAGTGGCAAGACTGGCGAGCTTGAAAGGTGACTGCATGCATGAGCACTGTGTGTCGGAGGGTGAGATTTCGGCAGGTTTCTGGTCCCTGCATCGTGCGGGGGCTGGAGGTGGCAGAAACGGAGGTGCCAGCGAGGCAACAATGATCCCTCAGGGGCCATTTCTGGGTCACGAGAAGCTTTGTGTTTCCTTTTCCACCCCCTGGAGAAAAAAAAAAAAAAAAAAAAAAAAAAAGGAAGAAGTGCCCCGGCTCCAGCTGCTGTTATGTTTACCGGCGGTACTATCCCCGACCCCCGTGCTTTATGTAAAACCCTGCCACCCGGAGCCAACAACTTTGTTCCCCATTTCCTTCCCTGCTGTGGAGCATCTGGTGCCCCCGTTCCCGAGCTTTTCTTGACAACCACAGAGGCGTCAATCCCACCTTTTGTGTTCTGTCTTTTCCCGCTGCTTTAAAAAATACTGACACGGTGATGGGCGACGTGCTGCCGGCAGCAAAATCCCGGCGGGCCGATGTTGCTGCTCGCCAGAGCAGCGCTGGGTTGTGTTTGTTTCACTGGGATCTTCGGCATCCCGTGTGCTTTGGGATGGAGCTGAGGGTGGTGGCAGGGGACGGTTTTGCTGGGGGGCTTCACCACCGCTCTGTGCATCCCTCCTGGGGCTTTGCAATCTCAGCCCGGTGTTGGCCGAGTCCTAAAGAAACTCTTCTCCACGTCTGTCCGAGGACTGCCTGGCTGTTGCCCTGGGTTTACAAAAGGGGGAATGGAGGCAGGGTTTGTCTGCCCCTCATCATGGTCTGGGGGCTCCAAAACCCTAAGTGGGGGCCTTACAGATCACCGTGGGGGTGTGTTTGTGTCCCTTGGGTGCTTGCACGCAGCATCAGTGCAGGCTGAACGCTGGCTCTGCTTGGCCAGCAGTCACCGGGGGGAATTAATTAGGAAAAAACAGGGGGTGGGCTCCTGGGGGGGATTTTATTTTGTCAACACAGGACGGGTTCAGCATCCTGAGGGGACGTCCGGGGGACTTCGGGGCGCTCAGGGGATGGATTTGGAGTGGTGATGGGGGGGTGCCGCAGGCTGAGTGGGGACACCCGGGGTCTGTGGGGGGGGTCCCGGCTTGGAGCGACAGGGCCGGGGCCGGGGGCGGTGCGGGGCCGGGGGCGGCTCCGTCCAGTGGCAAACTCCTCCCCGCCGCCCCCCCCCGGCTGCCCGCGCCTCCCGGCTTCGGTGCTGCTGCCGCTGCTCGTCCTCGTCCTCTTCCTCATCATCTTCATCCTCTGCCGGTGCTCCCCTTCCTCCCCGTGCCTCGCTGGTGCTCTCCTCCTGTCCCCCCTCCGGCTCCCAGGTAAGGCTCGGGGATTTGGGGGAAAAGAACAAAAAAAGGGGGGTGGGGGGGTTGGGTAAAATAGGGTTGGGAAAAAGGGGGTTGGGGGGGTAAGGGAGGCTGGGCAGGGGGTGCTGGGTGGGCTGCAGCCTCAGCTGGGCAAAGCGCTGGGGCCGCAGTTTGTTTCCTTGGGGTCCCGGTGCCCAACTTTGTGTTTAGCCAGGTGTGTACCCAAAGGCACCCGTAACCCGCTGGGGCCACCCGAGGGTGGGGTGAGCTCGCCCCACTCTGCTGCTGACGCCGCGCTTCTCAGGGTGAAGTTTGGGAAACATCGAGGCCGGGAATCGTGCCCCGACGGCCCCCAGCCTCGCCACCAAGCCTCCGCGTGGAAATGATGGCTGCCTTCGGTCGAGTGAGGGAAATCAAACCCTTTTGTTTGGTCCAAAGGATCTCTGCTTTATCTCTCGCCAAGCCTCGGTAATTAGAGGAGACCTGTGCTCGAGTTAGTGGTCTGGCTTTTGTTGTCTCTTAAGGTTATCCTGGAGGATTGTATTCCCTGGAAAAGGGCATGTGGAAACAGTTAGTGTTTTCAGCTGGATTTCGTTGGTGTTGCTATTGATCCTCTCTACAGCAGAGAAGGTTTCTGATGTGCCATGGAATATTCCACCCGATGGAGAGTTGTGTTACCAGCTCTGGTTTTTCACCCCCAGCCTTGCCCCTTGCTCCTCCAAGCCGTGGAGCTCCCAACGTGGAGCTCTTTGCGGGGCACCGGCCGCGTTGGGGTGCTCGTTAGCATTTAACGTCCTCCTGGTGGGGTCTGATGGGCTCTGAGCTGGGCTTTCAGAGCAGATTAATTCCTCTAGGAGGGCTTTCACCTGTTGACCGGCCAAGAAGCAGGCTGCTCTTCCCCGTGCGGTGATGAGCATCGGATGATGGCGAGCTTGCCCCCACCAGGTACAGGTTTCAGCCCCGTCATTGGGGCCGTCATCACCGTTCTGCTCCAGGCTGAAAGATCCCAGATGGAGCAGGAATCAGGTGCAGGAGGCTTTCCACTCAGCAAACCCTGCTCCCTGGAGAAACGCAGAGCATCCTCCAGCCATTTGCCATGGGTGTGCTTTGGGCGCGGTGGCACGGCGCTCCTGGAGGGGACAAGCGGGGTGCAGCTGAAGGCTGGGAAATCACTTCGTGATGAAACCCAGGAGCAGAGGGTCCCAGCAGCATTATGTGTCTCCTCCACCATGGGATTGCTTTTTGGGGTAGGAAAAGCCACGAGGTGATTTCTAGAAAGTGAGAATCTCCTTGCCCGCTGCCTCCAGCTGAGCTTAGCCACGGGCAGGAGCAGAAATACAAGTGCCCCCCCTTCGTGGGGTCTGCTCTGTGGCCGTGCCTAAACCCCCGGAGCCCCCTGGGCAAGCAGAAACAAGCCGGTCCCTGCCCCGGCTGCCTCTTCTTCCTCCCCAGCCTGCATCCCCCCGAGCCCAGCCGCCCCGCGCTGCCTTCCCACCGAGATGAAATATTTATCGAGGCTCTGTTACCCGTGTTTTCCTGAAAGCGCGTTTCACACTTTGTTTGCTGACAGTGCTAAGAGGCTTCATGCCACGTTTCCCTCGGTGCCGCGTGTGACATTGCGTGTGCGACCGGCCGGGCAGCGAGGGCTGGGTGAGGATGGAGGAGCCCGTGCCCCACCGCAGGCTAAATCAACCTGAAAACCAAACAGCTGCTCTGAAATCCAGCAGATAACAAGGGATTTTGCTCTGCAAAGCTGGCTCACTCTTGGCTGCGTTACATCTCCTCGCCCTGCTGGTATGCGGTGGCTGAAAGGAGCGGGTGGTCCTGAGAAGCAGACGTGGATGGGTTTTGCTCAATGCTGTATGGAAAAGGGGATCTGGAAGTGCTCCTCAAGCGATTCTGCTGGGATTTAGCCCAGGAGAGCAGGGTTGGGGCTGGGCACCATGACCCAGCTTCGGCCTGGAGCAGTGCGGGGTGCCGGTGGCAATCAGCAGGGCACTGCCAGGGGCACCGGCACACTGACAGGGCAGCGTGGCTCTGGCTGGTTCCCCACCAATTTGGACTGTTCTTGGTGTGACCACCGTTGAGGGCAACCAAAGTGTAACCAAATCTAATTTTTGTATTTTTCCCCTAAAGAAAGTGAGGGGAAAGGACATGGGTCCTGAATGCCAGGACCCATCAGGGACTGGTTTGAGGCTCTGCAGGTGGGCACCCAGCTAACCCCAAGCTCCCGGCTGGTCCTGGTTTCTCCCTGGACCACAGCATCCCTCATGGTGGGTAGGAGAAAGAAGAAAACTGAGGCTTTTCTGGGTCTTTTGGGATCCTGACTGTGTTGCCATTGCTCCAGGGATAGCACCCAGCCCCACCGGAGCGCCGCTCTGTCTGCCCATGCTTTTTGGGAGGAAAAGGTCCCCGGAGCGCTCCCGGCTGTAGTACTGCACGTGGGAGGCTCCTCTCTCTGTATTGCTCTGTGAATGTGATTAGGCTTTAATGAGTCATTAAAATAAATATCTGTTTATACTCCCAGCGAAGACGCCGGGGGGATGCTGGCAGCCGGAGCAGCAGGTCTTGCATCATGCGCAGGAAGAGGCTGCGCTCCCCCGTCAGCCCCCTCCTGCATCCCTTTTCCATGGAAAAGGGACTTGTGCGGAGCACCCTTCAGACCCGCAGGTACTGCAGGAGTGGGGTTACAACTGCAACCGTCCCTAGGGCGTATTTTTGGGGAGGAGCAGCGGAATGAGGGTTATCTGCTCCCTGATGCTGCAAGGCACCCGCCTGGCTAGGCAAAGACAGGTGTAGCCAGCCCGTTTGGCTCCAGGTTCCTTAAAGCTGCCGACAATGTGCAGACGTGCCCACGAGAGGTGGGCAGCAGGGAAAGATCACAAATCCCCCCATCGGGGCCTCTGAATCCCCTGCTTGGAGGCAAATTCCCTGCAGACCCCGTGTCTCCTGACAGGGATGCGTCGGCCACAGAGCTCCCATTCCTTCTCCCTGCCTGGCTGCTGAATGCTCGTTACCCCTTAACGATATCTTTGCTAATTGAATCCCAGCCTCAGCACTCACTGGCTCCCTGGCACGCTTGCAGGTGCCTTGGGATGTGGGGGACATCCCCTGCGTGTCCCCAGGAGCGGCACCTTCCCTGCTCCAAAAACACGTCGTCGCTTTTCCTCTCTGCCCCGTAGGATGCACGGTCACTGTCCCTGGGGGCTGAGCAGGAGAATTTATTTATTTTTATAGCAAATCAAATCAATTGGGTGACTTCAAGCCACAGCAGACCCGGCTGGGGCAGCACTGCCCGGGGGCTGAAGCCGTTGGCTTTGCAAAAGCTCAGCGAGAGCATTCCCCTGGGGCTTAGCTTGCAGGAGCAGAGCCAGCAGCTGCAAGAAAAGGTTTTGCCTGAGTTGTGTTTCGTGCATCGGGCTGCGTGTTTCACCGTGTGCTGAGGCTGAGCAGATCCAGCTGGAAATTGGGTGGCCGGCATCGGGTTTTCATGGGAGTGATGGAAACAAGGTGGAAAGGGTGAGAGCATCTGTGTCCAGGGCAAGGAAGGAGCTAGCAAGGTGTTTCTCGGAGCCTGGAGGTGAAGCTGTCACAGAGGTAGTTAAAAAAAAAAACCACTGAGAACGGTGAGAAATTGGCTTAATGAAAAAAAAAAAAAAAAAAAATCTTTCATGGGAACATGGGGGCTGGCTTCTGTGCTCGCTCAGATTTTGCTGGGGCCGGTGCTCCAGGATGCTCCGGGCTACTCAGCGCCATGACCCTGCTGGGATTGATCCTCCTCGTTCAATTCATGCCCGGGATAAAGACAGATTTGGTGTCGCTCAGTCCCCTAATGGGATTGGCCCCGCAGCACGCCTGCTCCTTTGGTAGAAGTGGCAGGAAAATCGAATTGGGGAGCAGAGTAGATCGTATCGGCACGGCTGTGCCCACAGCCCCGGGGATCGAGCGGAGGTCTCCGTCCCTTATCCTGACCTCGCAGCCCCGGCTAATTTCTTTTTTACTAATTTCTTGTGGTTGTGGTTTTTTTTGTTGTTGTTTGCTTGTTTTTTGCAATTGATGCATGCAAACGTGTACTACTACTTTTGCTCTGGAAGTTGTTCCCTTTCCACCAAAATGCAGGGAAATTTGGAAACAGCCCCCTCCCCCCTGTCAGACACTACTGGGCCCCCGTAATGCATCCCCGATGCCCCTCGTATCCCTTCAGAAACAGTGGGGGGTGAGGCTAACCAGGGTTCATTTCCCATACGGCGCTTCTGGGGCAATTCCACACGGCTTGAGACACTGCGGGGCACTGCACAAAAAACCTCTCCTATTGGGAGTGGGTGTCCCATGCCCTTTCTGCTGGGAAAAGCTCTTCTCGCTGCCCGCCGCAGCAGCCTGGAATCAGAATTTTCCCGGCCCTGCTGCGATGGGGTTGCAGTTGCCGTGCCCAGATCCCCCCCATTTCTGAATTAGGGATGGCTGCAGCCAAAAATCCAATTGAAATGCTCCTGTCTGGGCTGGGGCCATCTGTGGACGGAGCGGGAGAGGGGGGCTCTTTATATGGGTTTCCTTCTGCGCTTACCTGCAGCCCTGCAGGGCAAAGCCCCGGCTTGGCTCTGGGGGTGCTTGACCCAAGTGAGGCAAAAAAAACTTAACCCAAAAGAGGCCAGGAGCTGCCCTCTGCTCTGCTCGGAGGCGGCAGCCCCTGCTGCTGTTCTGTTCCAATTAGGCCTGTTAGAGGATTCTGGTAAGGCAGCGGCTGGGCTAATTTACCAGGCAGACATCTCATTGAATTAGCCCCGCGCTGCAGAGCGAAGCCGGGGGAGCAGAGCCGGGCTGGGGCCGCGCCGGCGCTTTGCCGACAGCACCCTGCCTTGCACGGGGCTGGGGGCACCAGGACAGAGCCCCGGCTCCGCGCGTGGCGTCCTGCAAAACAAATCCCCGGCCGGCTGCTTTATGGGCACGGGAGCCGGAGCCTCGCCTCCCAACTGCGCGCGTCTGACGTGGGCGGCATGGCAGGGGAATAAATATAGAAGCTGCTCGCTTCCAGAGTCACTTTCCAGGCCGTAACTTTGCGCTGCCACGCGGCATCAATTAAAGGAAATGTATCTCTGCGCCAAGCGGCTCTGCGTGCCCGCCCGGAGGAGCTGGATGCGGCTCTGGGCGTTGTGTCCCTGCTGGGGATGGGGGGACGCCGCCCGCTGCAGCTGCGCTTGTCACCGGGATGTGGGGTGGTGCAGCCCCAAGGAGGGGAACCTCCTAATGCTAACAGAAATATTGCTTTAATTGAGCTGTGGCTCAGGTGCTGGTGGGTCCTGATGCCCACCTTGGGGATGAAGTCCTTTCTGAGCCACTCAGGCTCTCCTCTGGCTCATTCGGGGAAGCTGGGCTCGCTCTGGGGACGTGGAGAGCTTGGGGACCCGTCCCCTGTCCCCATGCCATGGTGGGGCAGCAGATGCCCCATCCCCGGGGCCAGTCCCTCCCTGCTGAAGCTGCTCCCCGCTCGCTCGCTCCGGACCTGGGCTAATCGGATGCTGCCCTCGGAGCTGTAAATCAAATCACGGCTCCCACAAAATGAAGTTTTCTGGATGCGAGCGGCTGCCTGCAGCATCCATCACCGCCCGGCTCGCTGCGTGCTCCCTCCTGGGGGCTGCCAGAGGTCAGCATTTGCCTTTCCTGGCCAAACCACTGTCGTCTCCTCCCTCCTAATGGAGCTGCCTCAGGATGTGATAACACCACCGGGCGCTGCCCCGTGTCCCCAAGCTGTCCCTGCTGACCCCTTCTCCTGGCAGCATCTCGGGGTGCAGCTCGGTTGTAACGGCAGTGTGTCCGTCCCTGTTGTTAGCTCTGCTGATGGATGGTGCTATCAGCTGGCTTTTGGACGTATCGATTTCTTGGATTTTTTATTTTATTTTATTTTTCCCTGTTTCACATGTGAGATCAGCTTGAGGAGGAAATTAAACACAAGCCATCCTCTTGGCTTTGCATGGTGCCTTGCTGAGCGCAGGAAATCAATTTGCAGCAGGCTGGACCTGCCAGGGATCGGTCTGCAAACCCCACGGTGGGTGGCAGAGGCGTCGCGTCCCTCCTTGGCTGTCCTCTGTCCCCTCCGTGTGGGGGCAAAGCCCGTAGGAGGACCTCAGCTGGCCCCATCCAGGGCTCTGGTCCGAGTGATGCCCTTCCCAAAGCTCAGGCTGGGGCTCGGGGAGCAAGAATTGGGATGTGTGGAGGGATGGAGAGGGAGGGGAGATGGGGATGGTGCTGCCTGGGGCCGTGTTGCAGAGGAGTGGGGTCGGCAGGTCTCGCCTCGAAGCTGCCACCCCCCTCCATCAGCTAGGGCCACGTGGGCCGCGGGTAATTAGATCTCCTCGGCTGGCTCTGGGGCCCCATCCATTAGGGGCTGCGGGGCTGCTGACAAAGTGTGGCTGCGCCAGCCCTGCCTGCACTTCCCCAAAGCCACTGCGTTGCCCAAGGCACGGGATGGCCCAGCAGGGTTTCCTGGGTGCAACTCACTCATTTGGGCTGAAATCACAGATTTCAGAGCATCCTTTCCCAGCTTGGCGGGTTGGTCTTCCCCATTTTTGCAGCACCCTGCCCTTCTCCCTGTAGAAGTGAATTATTTCACCATGGTGCTGGGGATGGACCGAAGGGGACAGTGGGCAGGGGGACAAGCTGACGGCACCTTTTTCTCCTCCTCTCCCCTCCCAGGGCCGCAGGCGTCTCCCCGGGGCCATGTGGAGCTGCCAGCCCCGGCCGGCCACCCCGGGGCCGGCGTGACCACGAGGCTCGGCCACCGCTTTCCTGGGTAAGTGGCCCCCGGGTGGCGGGGGGACACGATGCCCGTCCCTGTATCCTTGTAGCCCCCAAGCTCTACAGTCACGTCCTGCCTTTCAGAGTTTGATGGAGAATCGGTCGGATGACAGCGGGAACTGTTGTTATCACCGGGGGAATCCTAGCGACGGTGATCCTACTGTGCATCATTGCCGTGCTCTGCTACTGTAGGCTACAGGTGAGCGCCAGGGACGTCCCCGTCACACCGGGGCTGCGGGGATCCCAGCAGCATCGCTGGCACAGGAGAGATCTGGGGGGTTCTTGCTGGTGATGGGCAGGGAGCTGCAGCACCCCACCTCCCTGGGTGCTGCTGTTCCTCCTCCCGGTGCAGGCCACCTCCCCCAAGGCTTTTGAGGTTCTGCAGCGCTTGTTCATTCAGGTGTTGGCTTGGCTGGGTCTGCAATACCAGATGGAGAGCTTTTTTTTTTCTTTTTTCTTATTTCTTTTTTTTTCCAAGTAAATTAGACGAGGAGGCTTTCAACAACGGCCAGCTACAACCTCCTGCTTTTTAAAAGTTAATGCGAGGTCTGCGCCATGCAGCACCGTGACGGGCAGCACAGCGGTTACTCGGGGGGTGGAGTCCCAAAACACCTTCCCCACGCAAACCTCGCTGCCAGGGGAAAGGATGAGCCCCCTCCGGCTGCATCCAGCTAGGTTTCATCCAGCTGAACCACTCCTGTTTCACCACTTTTCTCTACCTGCCTCTCCTCTGGTTGTTTATTTATTTATTTATAATTATTTTTATTTATTAACAGAGTTGAGGCTGGCCTTTCTTAAGATGTGGCAGCCAAATGTGATGGACGAGGCTGAATTTCAGCCTCTCCCCGTTCTTTCCTCTCTAACTCGTTGTGCCCGTGCTTTCTGATAAAGCCCTGTCCCTCTCCCGCAGTACTACTGCTGCAAGAAAGATGACTCCGACGAGGAAGAGGAGGAGGAGGAGGAGGAGGAAGAGGAAGAGCCAGACCTTCCCGCGCACTCTCACCCCGGCACGTGCAACGCCTGCAACTCCCGCGTCGTGGACGGGCAGGGCAGCCCCACGCCCGTCCCCGAGCTCAACCAGCATGGGGCTCACCCCCGCTGCCCGACCTGCTCCCCCTACGGCTCCCCCTTTTACATACGGACCCCCGACATGGTGCGCAACGGGGGTGAGCGGGTCGCCTACGCGCCCGCCTGCTACAAGGAGATGGGGCCGCCCGTCAACCTGGCGGCCCTGCAGGGCTTCGCGCTGAGCCGGCACGGCGTCCTCCGCGAGAGCTTCCCCCCGCCGAGGGCCATCAGCACGGAGGTGTGACCCCCCCGCAACGCGCCCCGCTTGAGGAATGGGGATTTTTGCCCCCCGTGGCCGGGGGGGGTCCGTGCAAGGGAGGAGCGCGGGACCCGTGCAGCCCTCCTGCTGAGCCGGCACGGCGAAGCTTTACGGGTAAGGGAGACATCGAAGGAGGATGTCGAGACGGCGGTCTCCGAACCCACAATAAGTGTAATTACTACTCTATCTCCTGAAGGGACTTGTCTAATGAGGGCTATGTACAGTACAAACGAACCTAATTACCAGGGGCTCCCCGGAGTCCCCACGCAGCCGCCCCGAGGGATGGAGAGGGGAGCTCCCGCAGCACGGGGGGGTGCGAGGGAGGGGAGGCCGGGGCGCCGTGAGCACTTTGCTTCTGTGTTAGTGCCGAAAACAGGGCACCGGCTCCCGGCCACGTCGGTCTGCACACGCATGGAAGAAGTTACTGGAGAGGATTTGGATCTCCACGAGGGGAGGTGAAGTCGCTTACAAGGCCCACACAAACAGGCACAGGTAGACCCCTCTGCAGCCAAAACCCCACCTCTTCCACTCCTCACGAGCTTCCTTAGGAGCGGTTTTAGCTTGGGCCCATAAAGATATCAAGACTTTCCTCACGAGGAGGTTTGCACCCCCAGATAACTGCAGTTTGATCACCTTCAGCATCCAAAGCCCTGCCCAGACCCCCAGCCGAGCACAGCTGGTTTTAGGATGGCTTTTGCTCGCAACAGCAGAGACTGCCGGTCAGGTCTCCTCCTGCACAAGGATCACAACCTCTAATGGAGCATGATTTCCAGGTGCTCGGGGTCCCCCCTCTTTTACTTCTGGAAAAAGAAGCTGCAAGACCCGAGCCTGGGCTCGGTGGCTCCGCGGCTTCTAACGACAGCTCAGCCAGCAGCTCCGTCTGCAGAACGAACGTGGGAAAGTTCCTTCTTCCTCCATAAATCAAATTAGGTTAAAAAATGACCAAACGGACATCTCCATCATTCACGGGCACTTCCCATAGCAACCAGCGCTCCCTGTTAATGGCAGGGGGGAGGGATGCAGCCGGCCCAGCTCCCCCTGGCCGTGCGGATGCTGCTAGAAGCAGTAGCAGGAGCCGCTTGCCTTGCCTTTGCCAAATCGGACAGAACTGCTCAGAAATTGATATGGTTTGGTTTTGGGATTTTTTGCACCTCCACAGTTTGGAAATTGGACTACCAGAAGGATTTGGATTGGTAATTCTTGACCTCCCCATTCAAGCACAGGTGAAGGAGGTCTCGGTACGGAGGCACGTGCTGCATCAGCCTCAGATGTCTTCGTTAGCAGGCAAAAGGCTAATTGACAAGCTGGACCTGCGCATGGCTTGGCACCGCTGCTCATATTACCAAAAGAAAAGGAGCCAGATGAATGCCAAATGTGATGATGGTCCTTGCAATCCAAACACCGTGCCCCAGCCCACATTTTACACAGCCTTTCGAGCAAACATTATTCACTGTCTCTTCCATCTCCGGACCAGAAAGACATTGCACTTCCATTAACCCCGGACTCAGTCTGGCTGCATCTCTTTTACAGTCTCCTTCCATTCTCCAAATGGCGAGAGCAGGTCTTCGTGGCCTCTCACGTTAAGGGCAGGCAGGGGGAAGAAAGCAACAGCAATGCTCCCTGGCTGATAGCCCCTGGCTCCCACCCAGTCCTCCTCCCCAGGAAAGTAGTCTGTTTTTCTTGGCTAACTCAGCGAATCCTGTCCTTTCCTGCTAGAACTCAGCTAGGTCTCCCTCCTGCTCGGAGCCACGTGACGTTATCATCACAGCGCGACCCGAGGGCACGGCAGCTCCCGGCACCCAAGTCTACCTCTTGGCGTGAAGCAAGGCTTCCTACCATGACTCGGTCTGGTTGGGAATAACACACCAGGCTTTGCTTCTGTGGTCACCCCTCTGGTGAGAGGAATGCAGTCATATCATCATCACCATCCCGTGCAAACGAAATGTGACCTGTCACCAGCTAACAGGGTGCCACGGCTGGCGAGGCAGATCCCAAGTCGCTGGATGACCAAGGCAAGGATCGTCCTTGCAGCCAGCACAAACCCCTGGCCTGGCGTGGCTGCAGATGGACGGGTGAGTCCGAAAGGGCAGGAGCCACGGGAGATACAGCTGTGGGTTGTGAGGTTTGGGAATGGTGGAGGAACAGCACAGGGTGGGGGCAGGGATCTCAGATTTTTTCCACTTCAGATTTCCCGTTGTTATTCTCTGTCTTTGTTGCTGAGCTATGGGTCCAAACTCAATGTCAGAAATAAATGAGGACTTTGACATACAAAACAGGAGTGATTGCTGTTCTTTGGCAGGCAACACAAAACAGGGTTCATTCAGTGCGGCCCTATAAGTGTCTTGGTGCAAGGATTTTTCCACCCCACCTTACCTGCTCCTGCTCTTGTTCCTCTCGTGTCCCTCTTCCACCCTTGCCTGGACCTAGGTACATGCATCCCAAAAAACACAGATTTACGGTTTAGCTCTTTATTGTGACACAGAATTTTTGGGCTGTGTTTTGGAAATTACCCTTGTAGTAGAAAAATCTGCAGGGCAGGGCAGAGCAACTGCTGCTGTGGTCTGTGCCCTGCTGCGGGCTGGCCTCTGTGCCCCACCACCTCCAACTAGAGCTCTTCAGAGATGACTGACGGCAGGGACAGGCTTTCCCAACTCGCTTCTCAGTAGCTTTCTAGGAACTGATGGTTTGTTTTGAATAAAAACCTCTTGGTGGAGAGGGAACAGTGATGACTAAGTCCTAGGAGTCCTTCCTTGCTGAGCAGGCTCGTCTACAGGGACTGGCTCCATAGCCAAGCCAAGTGATGTGGCTTCAAGTGGTAAAGTCTGGCTCAAGGGGGCTCTTGCCCCTGAATTTGGAAGGGAACTACAGGCTGGTAGTAGTCAGGGTGACTTTTGCCGACACGACCGGCAGCAAGCCTTCCTGTAGTACCAGTGAGAGCACAGCTTCACCTTCAGCACCAGCACGCAGTTGGCCGTCGCTTTGTCTTCACAGTCTTCTTCTGGGGAGCAGAAGGATCCACAGAAAGGGTTACAAAGGGAGATGCGCTTCCCCCAGCTGAGAGCTGGGGGGAGTAAAGGGCTCCCACGGCTCCTCTCCCTCCCTCCCTGCCCTCCCAGCCTCACCTGGTGCCTCTGTGGGGCACGGCTGGAGCTGGCACGTCTGCCTGGCTTCTGGTTTGGAAGCAGGGTCGCAGCCCTGAGCCAATGCTTCCCCCTGGTAGCACTTCACCTCGCGCAGCCGCACACCAGCACCACACGTCTTGCTGCACTGTGGAGATTGAGGGAGAGGGAAGGGATCATGCAAGGCAGGTTTTTATTTTCCTGTAGGTCCCGAGTTCTTTCTTCCAGCAAGGCCTCCCTTTGGAGACTCTTCTTGAGGAGACCTGAGGAGATCCCACACTGATCTCAGATTTAGCTCCCCTTTGGTTGCTGGAGGAGAGCCTCTGGAAGCTGGGGCAGGGCGAGGGAGGAGTTTGCTTTCTGCTTTTTAATGCAGCTCAGAGTTGGTTTTGCTTTGAACACTGATGCTATGATTGACGATGGACAAAATGGCTGCTCTGAGTCAGCCCCAGCTCTACCTACCCCCATTCCCTAAATGCTCACTAGTGAAAATCAAGGGAAGGACAGAACACTGACTCCTGGCAGAGGAGACATATCTGTAATGCCTGCAGTGCAGTGCATGCTCTTGCTCTTGCCTGAGGCCATAATCCACATGCTCTCCAGCTCCTGTGTGCCGGTCTCTCCCTCTGCTGCCTGATCTGCTAAATGAGAGAGCTCGCAGTCCTGTCCAGTCCTACCAGATCAGGCTGCTAGAAATCCTCAGTGCAGGTTGTACACCATCAACCAGGGTTATGAAGCCTCATCTTCCCCTTCCCCACCTCCCTGAGCCCTACCTGCGACCAGGAGGTAGTAAACCATGTCGAACACGGCCTCTTGAAACAGGCAGCTTGCTCCTCAGGCTTCTGGGAGGCTTCACAGCGCTTCTCAGGGTACTCCCTGTACACCCCGTTCTCCAAGCCTGCGCACAAGACGACCCTGGTCTTCATCCCTCGCCCACAGCTGGCATCACACTGGGAAAGAAAACATAACAAATGATGCTCCTCGGCTGTACAGCTTCAGGTAAGGTGGCATCCTGCTCAGAAGCAAGGTGCTTCATGTGTGCTAACAACAGTCTAATGGGGGTAGTCACAGGAGCAACGGCTGCCTGCAACGGAGCTGAATTTCCTGGGGAGCAGGGACGGGAACTGGTTATTTGTGCATAATCCATCCATGGGGGATGCTGAACTGAGCTTGGCCGGCCTGAGAGCAGCTACCACAAGGGACCTGGAAGAGTCAAGGTAAGACTACAAAAGGCTGTTTCTGTCTTATTTTATGTACGTCTATGTCCTCAACAACCGTGTAGCATATTTGTGCAGCAACCTGTATCTTGGAACACTGACAAGCAGTGCGTGGGCCAAGGGGACCAAACTGGTGCACCACAGGAGACCTGCATGGACACGTGCCCGAGCTCAGCCCAAAGCCATGCAGGCATAGCATGGGTGGGAGGGCTCAGCTTCTCAGGACAACACCGAGAGAAGCAGGCAGTAGGAGGCAGGATCTGGTTCTAGTTCTGCTCTGCTCCCTGATGCCCACAAGCAGCAGTTGCCAGCTTGAGATTTCACTGCTTTGTGCCTGTCTTCACCATGCCAGGGCCAGCACAGCTGGCTTGCATCCCTCCTGAGTCATCCTGTGAACAGCTCACCCACAGCTGATCAGCTGAGAGAACACAGCAAAGAAGCTGGCACAGGCAAAGGCGGGGAGCCCAGCTGGCCTTTCAGGGTTCAGGTGAGTTTAGTCACCAGAGCATAACTGAAAAGTTGTACCGCAGCATTGTATGTGACCTACACCACGGGCTAGAGCAGGAAAGGGTGACAAGACTGCCACAGGTCCCCAGGTTTAACCAGTTTCGGCTCATTAACCAGTGCTGGAGGGACACAGCTGAACACAGTCAACAGCTAGGAAGGCTACAAAAAGGAGAACAGAGGCTTAGTTATGGTTGGAGGGGAGGGGGGAGTGTGGTTGTTTCTCTGACCTTCTTCCTTAATGCTCTGTGAATCCCTGTTTTTCTCAAGACTTTACAAGGTCAACCCCCCAGGTGAGTCAATGTGTTCCTTCTGGATGCTCTGGGATTTGGACCAAGTTGTAATGGGAAGCCCAAACCCCTTGACCAACAGAGACGGAGTAGGCTGGTGGAGAATGATGCCTGGATAGAATGAGGCACCTGGGCCGTGTTCATTTGACTCTGAGTCCCGAGGCAAGTAAGTGTTCTTGGGCTGGACTTCTTGGGCTTGTGACTTCCAGCAGGGACTCAGGCTGTGGTCCAGGCTTATCTCTGGCTATTATTAATCAGAGAACCCATTGTTTTTTTCTGGGACTTTCTCTTTAGTGGTAGGACCAAAATCTTGGGGAGGTGAGTGCAGATTCTGGACTCTGCTGAGGTGCCTGCAACTGCCAGCTGGGAGCCAGAGGCAGGAGAGGAGGAGGATTTCCTTAGGACATTGCTGCCCTCCAATGGAGGTCCCTGGGAAGGCAGCAAGTGCCACAAACTTTGAGGTACTGGGGGGACAAGCTGGGGCACTGCTACTTCCCTCTTTCTGGAAGGAGCTATGACAAGGGTACAGCTCTGCCAAGGGAGCCAGGCACCCACCAGCTCCTGTGGGATGTGGGGTGGGAAGGAGAGCTGAGGACACGGGGCTGGGCTGGGCTTTACCTGGTCCCACTCCTGCTCCACCCAGTGCGCGGGGCAGTTCTTGTCTCCACACGGGTGGACAGCCAGGGGCTTGGCGGCTGGGTCACACTGCGCATCGGAGATCACCTTGCCCTCCAGGTTGCGACACGCGACGAAGCGACTCATGCGTCCCTCACCACAGGCACCTGAGCACTTAGAGGAACAGAGGGCATTCAGATGCAGCAGGAAGGTTGAAGGGCCACAGTCAGTGTTGTGCTGGGGGCTTTGAGCCTGGAGCCTAAGGCTTGCATGTGGGGCCGTGTGGCACTCGACCCCAAGGGTCTTTAGAGGTACATCTGGTCAGGGGGGTCCATTCTTCAGGTGCCAGGAGATTCCCAAATTATTAAAGAGCTCCCCTCAGACTTAATCAGTGAAAATCTGCATTTTTGCAGCATGGAGAGGCAAAAATGCAGATTATCACTGATTCTCTAGCCTCTGCCAGACAAACGCCAACAGATCAGCAGTGTGACTGCCTGTCTGCCCTCTCCTGCCAGCCCTGTACCCCCAGCATCGGGGAGGGAACAGCAGTCGGTCTGGACTCACCGGGCCCCAGTCAGAAGCGGTCCAGCGGCGGTCACAGGGGGGTCCTGAGCACGCCTTCTCGCTGCTGGGCTTGCGGGACTCGTCGCAGAGGGGTGCTTCCACCGAGCAGCGCACCTCCCGCTTCATCGTCCCCTGGGTGCCACACCGGGCTGAACACTGCAATGACACAGAGCCAACCCCTTGGCTCAGAAGCAGAGCACAAGAGGGACAAACAGAGCTGTCTTCCTCCTGCTGCAGACAGGGGAAGGGCCCCGGCAGGGGAAGAGAAAAGGGGGTAAAGGCAGTACTTGCTTCCCCAGGGCACAGTTGGGCAGGGCTTCCTCAGCACTCACCAGAGGGAAGCACCCAACATTTGTCATTTTCCTCCAGGCCCCAGCCCATCCTCAGATGCAAAGCTCCCCTGCCGCCTACCTCGGACCACTCGGAGAGCTCCCACTGAGGTCCACAGGCCTTGTTCTTGCAGGCTTTTCTCTCCATGGGCCTGGCCAGCCCAGCTGACTCACAGAGGTCATCGTAAACGGAGCTGTCAAAGCCCGGAGCCAGCATCTTCCAGCAGCGCACGGTGCGGTACTGGTAGCCCTCACCACAGGTCCTGGAGCATTCGCTCCACCGACTGGTCTCCCACCTCCACGAGCACCGGGAGAGAAAGCACAAAGGAAAACACAGGTAAGGGGACCAAGGGACAGAGGGTGGCTGGGGAGTGCTTCTGCTCCTGGGACTCCCTGACCCAGTAACTGCTGTTGTGAATCTGATGATCATGTATATGTTGATGTTAAGGGGGTCTGGTCTTGAAAGACAGCTTTGTGCTTAGCAGGTAATTTAGACGCAAATTCCTTCCTTTTTTGTGCACATGAGGGTATGTGGGTTTAGCTATTTAAGCACAACTTCCAGCCCCAAAATTGCTGCTGAGACAAAAATAATCCTCACTAAGACGTATAGTGCCCACAGACAGTTCATGTTGTTCCCACTCACCTAGGCTGGCAGTCTCTGCCTGTGCAAAATTCATGAGTAGGTTCTGGTCGGGTTAGGGCATCACAGTATGTTTCATCCACTTCCACTCCATCGTACCGGACACACATCGCATAGGAAGCGCTGATACCTGCTGGACAGTTAAGATCCTCTCTTGGTCAGCCTCTGCCAGATGCAAAAGCCTCCCTGAACTATGATTAAATTATTGAAGAGTGATCACTGCCTCTGAAACTCTACCTACAATTTAAAAAATACCAGTGTTTTCTCCATCAGCAGCCAAAAAGGACCTCCCTCGCATGATCAGTTGCCTAGGAAAGGCTTGGACTGATAAAAGGCTCCAAACAAAAATCAGCCAGATGCTCTGGATGGCACCATCACTCACCCCAGACTCCTCTGAGGGCTGTCATCCTAACCTCCCATCCTGGGAAGGAAAACTGACGCCAAAACTCATCCTACAAAGTACGGAAATTCACGATTGCACCACTGATTACAAGAGTCAATCACTTCAAGATGCCACTCTAAGACCAATGGCATTGCAATAATATCCTGGTTTTCCACCAAAATGCATCTGCCTGCTCTAGATACCATAAAAAGAGGAAACCAAATGGCAAAGAAACTGGGGGCCAGTGCGTGGATTCCAATTAAAGGAAGTTACCGGGATGAACCCCTCTTGAATATAAGGATCAGGTCTTCACCTACCTGAAGTGCAGGTGGAGCTGCAGGGGGCATAAGCTGAGACCTTCCAGCGATACATGTCAGCCAAGCTGATATCATCATGGCCCATGGGGCTCACATTAAACTCATTGCTGAAAAGAGAGGAGGAGGTGACATAAGACAAAGATGAAAATTGCTGCAAATGTGAAATGTATTAAATTTCCTCCTTACTTTGAAAATGGGACAAAACCCATTGTTCCTGCTCTCCATCACCATCTCCCCCCACCTTGGACAAGATGCCCCAATGACAAGCAGAGAGTGCAAAACCTTGATCCACGTCCTGTATTTGACTAGCAAGGCTGTGAATTACCACAGCCCTGCAGGTCCTTCAGAACCTATTTAAATGGATCCCTTTGAGGCAGGAGGACACAAAATAGGTTCTGGAAGCTCTGTGTCAGACCAGGAGCTACGCCAATCAGTCTTTGGAGGACACACCATTGCTCAAGGATCTCCAACAGCTGCCATGGAGAGACACTGGAGAACAGGGACGTCAAGGACAGCGGTGAGGCTACCAGAGGATCGGTTCAGCCCTCCCTCCCCAGCTAACCATGCTCCTGTTTTTCCCAGGAAACCAAGTGCCACCTTTCAGCGCCAGGGGCTTGCAGAGACTCTGCCTGGCTGATGTCCGCGGTTGTGCTGGCACCTAGCAGAGGGCTCTCCACAGATGCCATCACGCTGTAGTTGCTTGCTTCCCCCTGACTCCCAGCATATGCCTCCACCTTCAAGTCCTCCAGTGAGTTCTTACGGGACGGTGCTTTGTGGAGGCCCTGCAGCCACCGGGCAGCCGTCTGGGTCCATAGTCCTGCTGTGGAGTTCCTCTGGGCCAGCCTGGCTGCCAGGTGCTGCAGCTCCCTACAGAAGGCAGTGTTGTGCAGGTCTCGGTGACACAGCCGCCTGAAGAGACGAAGCCTGGAGGACGCTGCGCGGCTGTTCTCTGAGAGCTCTGATCTCCTTGTGCTGTAGGGTACAGCTGTGCTGATGGAAATCTGATTGAATCTGAGGGCTGGAGGAGAAATGGGGATGCTTTAACTGTATTGTATGACATAGACTTCAACACATGGTTTAGGTGTCTAGTAAGGGGAAAAAAGTATTTGGCCTTAAAATCATAAGGCCAAAATGATTGCCAGAATGGTGCACCAACAGGCTTTAACTGCCCTGACCAGCCTCATGTGGCATCCCCACACGCTCTCTGCCCACGGCCCAGGAGCTCCATTTAAGCTCAGGTCTGGCCTCACCTATGTTGTAGGTGAGTTTTGCTCCTAGTTCTGTTCCTGAATTGTTTGGCTTTCCTAGATCAACCTCAGCTTTACTCCCCTTCCCTTAGCCAGCCCTTACTGCTCCCTGACAGTCTCTAGCCCTGCTATTAACTCTTCTGGCTGCCCCGATGGGAAAGCCACTCTAGTTTTCAAGTAAGCCAATAAGGAACATCCACTTTCAATGAATGCAGACTTGTGAGAGAAAGAAAAAGAAAGCAACCAACCCAGTTCTGTTTCTCTGCCAATTGCTGCTGCTTCTTCCTCCTCTTCCTCTCCTGCTGTGTTTGCATGGTAGACCTGTCTTATCTGGAAGTCATACTTCTCCTTTTCTTCACCTTGTTCCCAGACCCAGCCCCGAGACTGACTGGTGGAGTTGGTCTGGAAGAAGTGTGGATGGCTGAAGCTTAAATCTTCATGCCTTTCTCTTAGGGGAAGCTGTTCGCTGTTGTCATCTGGTGGCAGGGAGAGCCATGTGGCATTGGAGTCCTTGGCAGCTCTGGAGTTGGCTGGAGCAGGATAGTTCTGGCTGGTCTCTAGCAGGTGGTGATAGCGAGGTCTGTCTACAGCGGGGGCTGCAGTTCGGAGAGGTGGTGGTGCCCGTGGTACAGTGTAGTCATAAGTTATATGTGGCATTTTCCCATTGAAGTTATAGTACTGGAGGAAACAGGGAAGAAAACAAAACTTGCTTTATTTTAAGGGCATGTATTTCAGAGACCTCTTCTAACTACTAACTACAGATGATAAGAGAAGACCGCATCCTCACAAACCCAAGAGGAAACCCTACAAGGCTGTACCTGGCTTCCTCAGCCCCAGAAAATGGGGTTGAGAACAAAGTGAACATTCTATTTGTCTGGGGAGGCTCACAATTTGGGACAGGCAAGACAGGAAGGCCTAAAACTAGCTCTTTGCTTACCATAGCATTCAGAGACTGGTTAGTGGGCCCATGAGCTATGATGTACTCCAGCCCATCTGAGTTCAGGCTCGAGGGCCGCCGGTACTTGAAGATTGTGCCAGCCACCCTGAAGTTCTGGGGGTTGTCAATGGCAGAGTTGCCATTGAAGAAGAAATGCCCGGATTCATCAGCGAGTGCTTCAAAGAAGAGACAAAAGAGACAAATATGACATTCCATTCAGAGCACTGAGGCTGCACTGGCTCTAAGGAGAGCAAACAGCTTGTGATTGAGAAAAGCCCTCTAGAAATCAAGGAGCTCAGGCCTCTCCAGCACTGATCTTCCACTTAGATCACTGGCATTCCGTGCTTGGTGCTTTCACTTCTCTCTCTAACAAGAGCACAAATGCCTTCATAGCAGAGACCATCCCCAGTGAGCTTGGTTTCCAAACATCCCTCCTGCCTCTGATTGCTGGAGATGTGGTAGACTTGGCTCTGTGCTTCCCTGAAGCTCACAGATAGTTCTCCCACTGCAGAGGAGTCCTCCCACCTCCCAGGCAGCTGAACTGGCACCTCCACATCCCTCTGGATCCTCTGCTTACCCAGGATGTTTTCTGTCTTCCTGCGCTCAATGATGAGGATGTCCGTGGCACCGGCAGGGATGTTTGTGATGAACACATAACCTGAGGAGCAGGAACAGAACTGAGGTGAGAAAACCCTGAGGACGAAATAAAAAGGTGTACACAGGCAAAGACATCTGTGGGATAAGTGTGCAAGTAGGAGGGCAGAGCTACCTCTAGCAGGTTGTTTAAGGACATAAACACATCACGCCAGGCTGTGAGCTCCAATCCTAGCTCCCCTCTGAAATCCCTTTACAGATGACCATTACACGTCTCTAAGGCTCAATCTGACTACAGCTGGGTTTGTTAAAAAGGAATTGTGCAAGTATAACTGTGTGGCTTTAGGTGTATACTCTCAAGCTTTCTGGCAAGAGCACAGAAAAAGTGACTAACGCTAATGCTGAAGGGTGGAGGGAGAAGACTGTAGGTCCCCTCAGCTCCTGACTCAACAGAATTTGTCTCAAGAGGAGCATAAAGATTGACCTTTAAATGGAGAGGAAGTGAGAAGGCTCTTAAAGTTGTGTGGGTTTGCCAGCTCGTCTTTCCTAATAGAAATTCATTATTTTTTTCCTGCCCTGTAAGATTTTATGAGAGCTGGAACGGAATGCCAAGACTGTTTGTGTACTGCTGGAGAGGTCAGCACCATTACCCCAACCTGGAAAGGAGCCCAAGTGCTTCTCTGGTCTAGCATCTGTGGAGAATGAGGTAGACTAGTGGAACTACAGCAATGTGAAATGATGTTCTAAAACATCCTCAAACCACAGTTAATTACTAATGAGTATACCACAGTCTGTTTCTTCTACAAGTGGAGGAATGGTGTCAGGAGATGAACCGTTAATCTCAGCCCCGTTTCAGCAGGACTGTCTCTCAGCCGTGCCAGCCATAGGACTGGGGAAAGCTGGAGATGAAATGCAGGCTGAAACAAATGCCATGACCCTCATCACAGGAACCTAAGCTTCCAGTGAACGCCTAGCACAAATGAAAGAAGATTCATTGACCTCTTCACATTGCCTGAAGTGGGGAAGATGTGAAAATCAATAAGAACAAATAGCTCCCCAGCTGCTTCCTACAGTAAAGAACTGAAGGGAAAACTTGCCAACCTAATATACAGCACATCAAAACCAATCTCCTCTGATTAAGCTAAAAGGATAAAATAAAGGCATTTAAGCAGGGGTGGCAGCACTCTTCAGCTCTTTCCACCAAGCAGCTGGGAAACTCCTACCCGCATTCAAGCCAGTCACCCTTCATGCCAGTTGGTGGTAAGAAGTAGCAGGTGAAGTCTCTGGACTGTGGTAGCAGGGAGTACCTATCTGTGAGATTGCCTTTCGGAAGCTGCCCGAGACACGGTGGCAAGTGCTGCCGTCCCCTCCACACACCCTGCATCTGTCCATCGTCCGGGGCGAATACAGGCTCCCATCGCACCCCACCGGCTGCAAAGAATAAAACAAGAAAGGGTTTCCTGGAGGCAGGGTCTTTTCAAGGAAACACTACCACATTATTTAGGTGAGGTTCTGGGTGGGGGTGTAGGGTAGCTTGGAGCAGGGTGGTGAATGAATGAATCTGGCAGCAGCAGAAATTCACTGGTGCAAGTTGTGACCATTTACATTGTGCCCCTGAAGCTGGGGCCGGGTTGTGTGTGTGTGTGTAGGTGAACGGAGTAAGATTTGGGTAAGCTGTTTCAGTTCGTTCTGTAGCTGTCTTTAAACCAATCCTTTGCACTGTAACAGCGACATACAGCATCTCCCTGCAGGAGATGCTGCATCAAAGGCAGGTTTTAAGACACCTCAGTGTAACACTACATACACCCATCCTTCATCCTTGCTGCATGCAGGAAAAATCAAATATAAGATTTTTCTTTCCAACTTGGATGACTATGAAAGCAAACCTGCAATTCTAGTCTTCTCTGTACTGGGAGAAAAGTTCTGTTACTCAGTGGGAATGTGAATCTAATGTCCTTTGTGCTCTGTTCTAGTCTGTAGGCATTCAAAAGGGAGCATAATTATTCCTGCCAGGCCTTGATTTCACTTCCCTGCTGGGGCCCTTGGCCTTGGAGGTTCCACCACGCATTTATACTCCCTGTTTCTGTGTTATTTCCTTCCAGAGCCTCACCTCACACTTCCCATTGATGCAGACTCCTTGATGGGTCCTGTCCTTGCAGGAGGTACCATCCTGTGCTCGGGCCATCAGCTGTCTCTCTCCGCTCCGAGTGGTGCACTGGAGGTCGCAGGGCTTGTTGGAGATGCTGGTGTAGTCATCTGAAGGGACAGAGGCAGAGCAAGGTGATCAGAGGTGGGCAGTGAAGAAGGGGACTTTCCTTTTATCCATGCTGCTGGTTTGACATCACCTTTGATGTTCTTGCTTCTTGAGATGAGACCCCCAAGGCTACAGATCTTCTGGCAGTAAAGGGGTTGTGGTATGAGGCTGCAGATGAGGACCAGGCCTGGCAGAAGTGCTTCTCGATGGCAAACCCTCTTCCTTGCCATACCCTCTCCCCTTTACAGTGCCATCCCTTGTGCCAGACAGGGGAATCTGCCTCAGCAGATCCCAGGTCACGCATAAATACACAAGAGCAAAAAAGACCTGTAAGAGAGGCACCAACTGTACTGACCATGGCCAGCTACACCCCTTCCAGCTGAGCAAATGGAGCTAGAGGTACAGATGTTCTATGTTCCCTTGGCAGCTAATGGAAAGAGAAAAACAGGCAAGTCCAGAAAGACGGTCATGTCTCAGAGGAGCTGAATCTGGGCCTCAAGGGCCATCTGGCAAGCCACGTGAAGCAATTTATCTCCTCTGCGCAGGAAACGGATGGACATCCTGTTCAAAATAACCCACCACCAACCCAGTGGGACACACGCTGGGTGACAGAGGCAGCCAAAATGGTAGAAGGCACGCAGGGAGTGAACAGCCACTCAGGCAGGATGACTGCTGGTTAGCTGAGACACCTCAGAGAAGCCTGCGACCTGTCTGCCCGCCAGCACTTGCTGACGTAAGATCCAAAACAGGAGCAATGTGGTGAGAGAGAAGGCCTGGCTGGGCAGAGAGGTTCTGTGAAGAAACAGGGAATGATTTCTCCGAAGGAGGTAGCAGAGGAAAGCACTTTCAGACCAACGAGGAGCATCCATCCCTTGCCCCCTGCGTCCTTCTCCTGTGTCTGAGAAGATCCTGTAGGTGTTTTCTCACCCTGATCCTTTGTGTGAAGCTGTGAAAACCCACCTGGATAGAGGGGCATCCAGTGGTAGTAGCGCTTCCCAAAGGCTTTGGCATTGAAACTGGAGCACTGCTGTTGTTTGAAGCTTGCTGTGTTGGCTGGGCAGGGCTACGGAGGGAATAAACGTGATCAAAAGCTCCCTGTGACGCAGCCATGGTTGTGACAGCTGCTTGTCCCTGCTGCATCCCTGGAGGATGAATATGCCCTGTCCACCCTGGAAGGAATCAGTGATGGACTCTGAGGTGCTCTAATACAGGCAGAAGGGCCAGGCTTCCATTGCTTCAGACAGCTGTATTTAACAGTACTGCAAAATTTACTTACAGCAAAGGCAAAAAATTCTTCCTTCCCCCCACCCCACAACAAATACATCTATAATCTATATCTTTTTCCCCCACCTTTCAGTCCCAGAGAGTAGAGCCCATCTCCCCTGTTTTCAGAGGCACACTGCCCCAGGAGTGGACCACGCCTCTGACACACCAGTCGCACCCTGACTGCTGGTGCTCTTGAAGCTCCAAGTGCAGACCCCTGCAACCCACCATCCCCCAGTGCTGGAAGTGGTTCTCACCTGCTGCTGGCACAGTTGGTAGTGTTTGGCTTGGCCAACACACATGGTGCTGTTTGTTCCCTGGGGCATCTGGAGCCTGCAAAGCAGAATGAGAATGCAGAAATGAGCTGGAGGTCCATGAAACACTAAGACATTGAGGATAACTGAGAAGTCAGGCCTGACTTAATGGGGAGAAGCCAGGCTGGCATTTTATCAGAGCAAAGCTTTCTGTATCTATGCCAGCCAACATCTCTGAAATACATTTTCAGTGTTTTTAGGTGGAGTATGATTTTAAACTACTCTCTTTTGGGGGCAGTTTGAGTGGACAGGGAGCAACTGAAGTATTGCCACTGCTGTGCCCCTTCACCTCAGAGCTCCGCTGGGGTTGATCTAACAGAAGGGCAATATACCAATAGATCCACCACTCCTGTGGAAGCACCCACAATTTGAAGTGAGCAGGGGAATTGATTTCAGAATTCAATAAGCAGTGGACAGAGAGATGGCACCTCCCATGGGGAATGGACACATTAAGAGACTAACAGGAGAGGTTTGGTACAGGTAACAGACAAAAAAAAAAAAAAAATTAATTTCTCAGCAATTGATGCTTTAGCTCTGGCCAGCAACATTTGTCCAAGTTCCTGACATGCAAATGCTGAAAAATATTCTTGAAAGCTGGGAAGGTGTGGGAAGAAAGGCTAAGACTGCAGATTAAGGCACTGTGCTCTGGGTAAAGATCAGCAGCAGACAATGGGTTAATGGTACTGAAAACATAGGGTGCACTGTAGCCATACTCAGGCTGGACTGCCTAGATGTATTGCAGCTATCCCTGCAGAGCTATGCTTTATATGGTGTAGGCAAAGCTTAAATTTGCACCACAAGGCTTCAAAATTGCCATCCCTTTCAGCTGAAGCAGGGACAGTCTGCAGACTCGGGCAAAAATTGTTTCATGGGGCACAGCTGGCTCACAAGCTGCTTTGCTTAATGCTGCAGCACCTTTTGGCTGGGTTTTATGTCAAGCAGAGGCAGAGACATTGGCAAGCCTCGTCAGTGGGGAGGCTGCGTCCAGATGGACGGCACCTCAGCACATCTGGACCCTCACGATGCTGCCAACCAGCCCACATAAAAGAAGTTTCCTTCTGCAGGAGGCAGAGCAGGTGGGGGGCCCTTGTCTGAGCTTCCTGTGCTCCGGACTGCATTCACGCAGAAGGGAAAGGGGCCGGGCAGCCCCTGTGGCTTGCTGTGCTGCGGGATGCTGGCTCTCATTAACAGCTCGGGAGAAGCAGGTTAGTGAGGTGCCTGAGGAGGGCTTGGTGGCAAGGTGACCCACAGGGGACAGCTGGAGCTCCCCACAAACCTCGTTCAATCAGTGCCAGGGCTATAGCAGCTGCAGGGGACAAATGGAGATGCTGTCAGGTGACAGCCAGATAAACAACAGGGGGAAAAATCTTGCCAGCTCTGCAGGGAGTGAAAAGGGGAAATTGCTGAGGCGTGGCTGAGCTGGCTGCTGCCAACCAAGTCCCCAGAAGGTGTCTGGGAATAAGGGCCAAAATCCTACGCACAGGAACTGGCTACGAGTCAGGGTTAGGTTGGTCAGAGCAGCCGTGGAGAAGCAGGGTTTGTGAAGGAGAGGGGAGGAGTATAGCTGGTCTTCTCCAGCCCACAACCCTGTCATCTTCAAGTCTCCCCCAGGCCCCACCACCTGCCTTCCTTTCCGAGGCCCTACAGAGCCCAAAAGGTGGGTTGAGGCACCCCTCTGCCCCTTGAGGGCTGGCCAAGGGGTGCCACTGGGACAGACGTACCTCTGTCGCAGGCAGTGCCTCTCCCGGGACATCACGCCTCCCCCGCAGGACCGGGAGCAGGTGGACCAGGAGCTCCATTCTCCCCACCACTTGGTGACTTCTTCATCCCAGGGGCCAGCTCCATCTGCTGCCTCACTACTGTCCTGACAGAAACAGAGGATGGTTAGCTGGGGAACCCGGCGGCCCGCCACCTCGGCCGGAGGGAGGCCTGACAGAGGCGGCACCCGCAGGATGCCTCTGGGACCGGCGCGATGTGGAGAAGGGCTCTCAGGTGGGACGTGTGGTGACAATCCCAGCTGCAGCCTGAGCCAAGGCCTTGCTCCTGAGTCGGATATGCCAGCAGATCGCAGCCCCAGCTGGCTCCAACGAGTGGTCAGGAGAGAGGAGAAATGCTGTGGGGGCTGGGGTAGGCATCTGTCCTCTGCTGGAGCTGCACCACAACGAATAAACTCCTCTTTGTGCATAAGTCGGCTCAGGTCCAAGCTCCTAGCCCTGCAACCCGCACAAAAGTCATTTTCAAGAGTGTTTCAGAAGCAGAGCCCCTTGCAGTTGCAGTCATCCCATCTCACCACTGCGTTGCTGACCTCTCGCCACCCACCCCACAACGTGCTCCCCAGAGGGCTCTCCCCAACCCAGCGTGCCTCACCGGGGCTGATCCTTTAAATTTGGCAAACCTAAGCTCCTCTGGCCCCGACGAGGTCACTGCAGCAGGCTGCTGTTGGCTCTGCCTCTATAATTCCCAGCAGGTAAGTGACTCTTTGTTTTAGCAAGATTTCTTTCCTTGCACCATTCTCCCGTTCTGTGTCTGATGGCCTAGAAGTTCCTTGGGACTTTTGCAAACTAGCACATACAAGAACTAATTTGCTGTTTGCTGAAATACAGCTGTGAATAGTGTTAAATGCAGCAATGAGTTTACCACAGGGCAGTGATTGGAAGTGATTTTCCCAGAGGAAAATGCTGACAGTTTATCATTATTAGCAGAAGAAAATTAATAATCTGTGCATGTGTAAGATCTGTTATGTTTAAGTAAAGGCACGGAGAAACAGTATCAGTGCTACTCTTAGCAAAATGTGGAGGCTTGTGGTTGCAGCTGACAGTCCTGTCGAGAAGAACTGTTCTGCAGAAGCATAATTGATGGATGTGAAAGAAAACTCAGCAGAGTTTGCTCCTTGCTGAATGTGCTCTGTTCACTACTTTGGTTGACTGCCTCTCGGCTTGACGCTCTTTTATGGTGTAATAAAACCAAAGTGTTCTTCATCTTGTAGTGTAATTCCTGCCTGAGAATTTGCTGTTTCTACAGCATCTGCCAACAGAACATCCACTGGGCAGAGGAGATGCAGCTGTTTTTGTGCAAATGTTTTTAAGTTGTAACTTAGTATGTTTGAAGTGCGCATAGTGCCTCTTTTTGGTGATCATACGCCAGCCAGAGCATGTTGAAAATAACCTGCTCTGCTGAAAAAAAAAAAAAAAAAAAGCACTACGTTCGTTACCTGATGCTTTCCTCTTTAATGATTACAGTAGCTGATTGTGAAAACAATACAACAAAATTCTTCAATGTACTTGGATGTCCTGGCTGGATTTGAGTTGCATGACTGAGACCAAGAGCTGTGGCAAGCAGTGGAGTTGCTCAAGAGAAGGATTAAATTTAAAATTCAATTTGAAAGAAAGAAGCATGTTTTCAAAAGGACCTTTTTCTCTTCTGCCAAATTCTCATTTCGAACTGTGTCTTATGAGAATTTTTGTCTGAGTGCATATGATCAGACCACAAATGGAAATGCTGACTATGTAGCTTCCAGAGTTACCCAGGAAAAAAACTAAAGGTCTCTCGCTGTAAGGTATTTTCAGTTCAAGTCTTTCCCTGACCCCTCCTACGCTTCTCTGTGATGAGCATCTCAAGGCCTGGGGAGGAAGAGCTCTTCACAATTACAGGGAAGGAGAAGAGCAGTGATTTATCTGTGTCTGTGTGGAGAGCTCAGTGCAAAGCAGCTTCTCCTGTAGCTGGGGTATTAATCAGAGTTGGCGTCTTTCCACGTGACTGAGTAGCTACAGAGAGAGCACCACGGGGCGCGAGCACTGCCCTGGGGGAAGGCATGTGGACTAGAAGCTGCAGGATTGACACAGTTTTTCCCCAAGTGGCAATAAAAATTGGTGTATTTGTAACCTACAAGATAGTCCTGCTCCACAGATCTTACAGTCCATATAGGTGAGATAGGACAGAGGGGAAATGAGCAAAGAGAAGTGAAATGCCCTGTTCTACTGACCTACCCTGGTATGAAAAAGATTTTGTGTGTTTGGAGTAAATGATCCACAGGCCCTGCTGCTCTCAAAAGCAAGACAAGCCATAGCTGCCTGCTGGATTCTCCTCTGGTCAGCGCCCTGCTTTGAGCTTGCTGGTGCTCACCTCCTCCTACCCACCTCGATCGTGGGCATGCCTTGGGCACAGGCTCTTGCTGCAGCTCAAGCAGTGACAGCAGATTTGGAATAAAATGCTTTCCTCTATATCTGTAAGCCCCTTTGCACTCCCTGTTCCTCCTTCCTCCCCTCACTGAAGGGAGGAATCAATCACACATTAAGTAGATTGATTTGGCTCTCAGGTTTTCCATGACCAAGCTCCCTTGCCGGTCCTTGCTCAGGAGCATTTATTTACTCGTGCAAGCAAGGACAATGCTGAGCTGTCGCCTTGGCCAGTGAGACTTATGGCATGACAGTGTCCGAGTCCTAGGCCTGGAGACATGGAGGGCAGACTCAGGTACTTAGAGCTGAGGCAGCTGGTTCCAATCTGTGCTGAATTTACTCTATTGTCAGAAATAAATCTGCATTAACCATGACACACAAACGGCTCTTGTTTTCAATTAGCGATACTTGCATTTTCCAAATTTCCAGATAACAAATTAAGGGCTGTGGGATAGACTCCAGATTAGATAAGCTCCTAGCTTTAGCTTCCCAAGCCCCTGAGCAAATCCCACACTGTGGAAAAAGAAAAGTCAGATGGGCTTTAAAACAACTCTTTTGCACTGCCCTGGTTGTGGGAGATGCTAAAGCTGCTCTAACTTGAGCCGTGCTGCTGAACCACACACGGAGCAGATTAGAAATGCTGGAGCAGG
This sequence comes from Oxyura jamaicensis, assembly GCF_011077185.1. NCBI lineage: Eukaryota > Metazoa > Chordata > Aves > Anseriformes > Anatidae > Oxyura > Oxyura jamaicensis. The sequence goes on along the minus strand of NC_048900.1, from coordinate 11,206,358 downwards.
AGGCAGGCATAGGACCAGTGTCTGCAAGGCTGGTTTTGCCTGGGCTTGGATGGGGGCTCTGCCCAAAGCAGGGAAGAGGATCAGATACAATTCCTTAGGTGCTGCAGAATGTTAGGGCTAGAAATTTCACTGGTGGCAAAGACAGACCATGTTCCAGCTCAGCCAGGTGCTCTCCACAAGAATTTCCCTCGAGGCAGTTGTGGCTTGGCACAAGGTGATCACACAGCTGCAGCTCTTCCTCTCTGAGGCTAACCACGCTGTTTCTGTGCCTCACCGGACAGAGGCCATGCTAACACACAGGTTGCCCTTCTGTCCCCTCGCTGTGGGGGGACCAGAGCTTTAAAACCTGACCTGCTGTAATCTAAGGACCAAGGCGTGTAGTACAGCCTGCGTGGACTGGTGCGGGGGGGACCGGGAGCACTCTGCCGTGAATTATGCACACAAACCTTGTTCTAGCCCTCCTGCCCAGAGTGAAAAGAAATGGCAGGGTGGGGAACTCTTCCAGGGCAGAACATCTGCCTCCAGATTTGCCAATATCAATGATGGAAAGATCAGTCTCTAAGCCAGCACCACTGAAAGCTTTTTCTGTCTAACCAAAGACTCGGCAGCTGTTTCCCTTCTCCCCCCCATCGACACCAAACAAAGGCTGCCACAAACAAAATGCTGCAGCCAGGCACAGGAGGGTGAGCCTGGGCTGACATCCTATCAGTTTTCCAGGCAGTCTTTCTGAAGAGCAGAAAGGGACAAAATAAATCCTCTAACGATTCTCTGCCGTGCATCAGATTAGCTGTAAACTACAATGGGTTTCCCAGAAACCTGGGAATAATGGCAATGACTGTGTCACTGGCTTAGTCTCCCATATTTCGTATTGAAGCTCGGGATTCATTAGTCTGTGTCTTGGGGGGAAAAAAAGGCTTTCTAGGAAGAGAGACAACAAAAGTCCCTGTTCAGCTCGCCTTAATAGAGGAGCTTGCAGGGGTACGCCCTCTGTTGCAGCCTGACATGCCTTAAGGCCCTGACCACCACTGAAGGGCACAAGTAGCTGTTGTAAGCTCAGCCCTGTCAGAGCTTCTAAGACAACACGAAACAGCAGCTGGAAATGAACTAAATTCCGAACAGACCTTTCCCGAGGTCATTAACCGCATGTCCTTTACCAGAAAATTCCAGGATCCTTTACCTAAGGGCTTCTCTCTACAGCAAACTGTGCTACTTACTAAAATACTAAGTAGCTTCAGATGTCCTAATGCCTGGAACGGACGCCAGATTATTATCTTACACTCCTAGAAATGAATGGCCATGCTCAGCCCCCCTGGTCTGGGTTCCCTGTGTTGTGCTCTGATCAAAGCTGTGGCAATAAACTCTGCCGCAAGTCCTGAAAAAAAAAAACAATAGTGTTTGCAATTGTGCCCTGATGTTTTACCCCCCAAAAAATGGTGTTTGTGTAAAGCTATTTCTTATTCTGTCATTGTTTTAGCCTATTTGTGTAGAGCTGATAGTTTGTATGAGAGATTCAATGTTGGACGCAGATACAAAACCAGATTTTGCTTAGAAATATTTTAACAAGATAGTACAGAAGGAATTTCCCATGACGGGAAAATACCCAGAGGTAGAAAGAGACCTACAGAATATTTTTTATGGGATTAGGAAGAAGATCAATCTGGGGAAAAATGCTAAACTTGCGAAAGATGTGATATTGCAGCAGATAAGTAGCAGAAATCTGGACGTATAATGAGGCACAGATGAGAAGCAAATTAGAAAGCTGGTAAACAGAAGCCAGCAATGAACTATGAAGTACTGTTTATAATCCTGCCATGAAAGAAAGTTCACAGGCATGTCATTACAAAATACTTGATCCAAGTTAGTTAGGTCATTCCCTTCGAGTAGGAGAACACGCTTATTCTGGGACAAGCTAGTAGAACGGATGGAAATCTCTGAAGGGAAAGAAGGGAGCAATGTGGGGTGTGCAGGAGAGGCATCTCTATCACCAGTTTTTTCAGAGCCATTGAATACACCGAGCCGAGACAGCTCCACACAGGGAGGAATTTGCTTATCTAAGGATGGAGGCTTTCTATTGCATTCTCTGTACAACCCTGCTGTAGAAAAGCAGAGAGCAAAAGCAATTGCAGGTTAATCCCTTAATGACCGTTGTGTGCGCGGCCTGGCACGGAAGATAGCGATCGAATGGCATGCAGCAATACCACCAGCCATTCCTGCAGCCAGCTTGCAGCGTGCAATCCTTCATCTCCGCGGGGTCACCCGGAGCCCTGGGTGCCCCAACAGGGGTCTGTACAAACACAGCTGCTGGGGCAGAAAGACCCTGAGCAGCCCAGGCTTGCGAAAGCAGTCACCGACCTGAACGGACTCCTCCACGCCTAGATGAAGGATTTCACATCTGCTCAGCTTGACCCGGCTTGCTCTGCCTGAAGTTTGTGTCTGGCTGAGCCCTACAGTTAGGGGGTAAGCAGAGCAGGCGGTGAACCCACGTGGAAGCAAAAGCGCAGTGGAAGCGAGGCACCGCTTGAGCTTAAAACGAGGACAAGCCCAGCTCAGGAGATGCTGCTGGACAAAGCTGGGTGACCCGCACTAAAGCTGCGGTGCCTATCGCTGTGCATAAGATAGCTTGTGCAAGATCGCTTCACCTCACCGTGGCTTTGTCTGGGGAAGGAAAAAAAACACTCAAACCCCTTTTTCTTTCTGTTAGCAGAGCAGGATCCCTCTTGCACAGAGGGACCTGGCCGGGAAGCTCACACATGGAGCCACAGGGTGTGCGGTGATCCCTGCAAGTGGGGCGCTCAGCCAGTGCCCTGTGAAGTGGGGTCTGGCCTCCTGGCCATAGGGGAAGGAAGGGGAAGAGGAAAGGGAAAGGGGAAAGAGAAAGGTCTCACTGAGGGGACTCGGCGCTGCTCTAACACCAGCGCCAGGCTGGAGGGACAAGGGGAGCGCCGGGCTCTGTCTCCCGCACATGCACCTTAGGGGATAAAGGTGTCCCTAAACCCGCACCCCTGGGAGGCAGAGCGGTGAGCAGAAACCCCTTTTTTCATCCCCGCACGGCTGTCACCTCCCCGCCAGGCACGGAGGCGAGCGGCGAGGCCCCGCAGCTCCCCGGGGACCCTCCTCGCCCCGCCGGCCTTTTGTTGGCGGCGCCCGGCTCCAGGCGGGGGCTGAGGGGGGCGCGCAGCCGGGCAGGGCGGGCGCTGAGGGGAAGGGCGAGGGGAGAGCAGGGGGGAGGCTCCGCCGCCGCTTACCTTAGCGCCGAGGGGGGCGGCGGCGCTGAGGAGGAGGAGGAAGAGGAGGAGGAGGCGGCGGGGAGCGGCGGCCATGCCGCGCTGCTGCTGCTGCTGCCGCGGAGGAGGCGGCGCGGCGGCGGCCCACCAGCGGCCGTGGCAGGAGCCGCCGGGGCGCGGGCCGGCATGGCTGAGGGACTTAATGACTTTACAACCTGCCGGGCGGCCGGCAGCGGCCCGCGGCCGCCGGGGGAGGGAGGGATGAAGGGGGGGGAACGGCGCTCGGAGCTGCCGGGGGCGGGGAGCGGGGCACGGCGGGGCCGGGCCGCCCCGAGGCTCGGCCCCGTCCTCGTCACGCCCCGCCGCCGTCCTCCTGAGGAGAAGGCGCCGGGAGAGCCCCTCCGCCGCGATCCCCCCGCCGGGGGAAGGTGGAGGGAGGCGGCGGACACGGGGAGGAGAGCGGCGACCCCGGCCTGGGGCTGAGGGCCGGGGGTGCAGGCTCGGCCCCCGCGGGGAGCGGGGTTTGCTCTGGGGGAGCCCCCTCCTCGCTCCGGTCCCCTGGGGTCACGGAGGTGCCAGCAGCTCGGCCCCAAAAGCTGCTGGGGGGGACCGGGGTGGGCGCCGTGCTGCGGGGTTCGGCACGACACACACCCTCCGGTCCCGTAAAGCTGTGGGAGATTCTGCTCGCTAGACCGTCGTGGTTTGGGTTTCGCTGCTTCAGCAGAAGGGAAAGCTGATAGGTATATATGACAAACTGAGCGAGCCGTAGTTCACCGGAGGACAAAAGTCTCACCGCCGCAGCCTGCTCGCACCACCCTGCTCTGCACGAGGCCTTCTTGGAGGAAGCAATGAAACCCCCGTAAGCAATCTGGGTCGTTCCAGACTAAACAAGTCTGTTGATCCCAGTCTTTCAGGCACTGCTCTCGGGCTGACGTGCTGAGATAGTCAACTGTGCAAGTTCAAAAAGGAAGGAAATGGCTAAAAAGCTTCCTGGCACCTTCCCCGCTCCCTGCTGGATCCCCCTGCTGTGCTTGTGATCGCAGCGCAGCCATGGCCGGGATGCCCAGCTCCTTCCATGCCCACACGCCTTGGGGCAGGGCACCAGGTGTCCCCAGCCGTGGCTTCTGCCTGCCAGATGTGCTGCAGTCGGCGTGGGAAGGTGCTGCGGGTCCTCCACACCTCTCCCCCACCCAGGGCTTCGGCATCTCGGTGGAGGGAGGGGGGAGGATGGATGGAGGGGTGGCAGCAGGGGGGAGCAACGCAGGGCTCCTGATCAAAGCCGTCTGCTAGCAGGCAGGGGGCAAAGGGAGGAGGAGGGCAACCTGCTTCTGACCCATCCACAGAAAAGGGAGAGGAGTGTTGTGAAATAAGGTAGTTTCTCCATGAGCTGCTTTCCAATAAGCTTCAGAGTCAATTCTTGGTTTTTGTGCCTTGCTGCAGCCCTGTATAATGCACCTCGTGAGGCAGCTTTTGCCCTGAAGATAAGCAAAGCTGTGGGGAGGTGCAGAGGTGGGGGAGAGGCTGCGGGTAAGAGGAAAAGGGCTGAGTGAGGGTGCCGGGTGCCGTGCTGCTCTCACACAAGCTGTGCTGTGTCTGATCTTCAGCCCCTCTCACCCCCAGCAGCTGAGCTGCAGCCCCGGGAGGGGCAGGAGGCAGAAGCGGGCTGTTGAGTAACATTTGGTGCAGAGAGGATTTGGGAAGGGGGGAATTGCATGTGAGGCATTACCAGAGCATGACCGGACAAATCCAGGTGAACTGCAATGCTCTCCCCTGCAGGGCCCCTCAGTGCCTGTCCTGACCTTTCGTGCTAGTCCTGCTCTCAATCCACACGTGCATCTCCTGAGCCTCTTCTGGTCACAGGGCTGAGGCAAATGTGATGTGAAATGCAGCTAGATAGTGTTAAAATGCTGCTTGCAGTTTTAGGTCCTGAGTTTTGAGCAGCGGCCCTCGCCAGGGATCTGCAGAACCCTCTCCTTGGAGCGAGATGCTAACGGCAAGGAGAGGCCAGCGAGGGGCTTCTCAGTGCTTTGCCCCTTCCCCGTGCTGGGAGCACTGGGAGAGCTGAGGTCACTGCCCATCGCCCCTCGTCCTGCCTTCTTCCAGCTTCAGTCTGTGCTAGTGCAGACGGGTGAAAAGAGATGTGGCAGGGTGTGCCTGTCTCAAGAGCTGGGGTGCTGCAGGCAGAGCAGGGGCCTTTAAGCACTGGGGATGATATGTTTATGGCAGCAGCACGCTCACACGTATAATCAGTGCTAATGCTGTGGCGGAGCAGTCCGGCCTGGCCTTCCAGAACTGGTTTTGCCCCTAAGCTGAGCAGCTGTGTAATCTTCAAGGTAATTTTTAGGTTCGCTGAGCGCCTTGTTGCAGCACATCATTCCCCGCAGAATTAGAGATGCAGGGGGAGCTTCTGCCCTCCCCTGCTTCCCTTCGAAAACACGGCTGTGTCCTGCTTCAGATGGGGCTCAGCGCAGGGATCCAGTACCTCTCACCTTGAAGATCACGGTTGTCCTGCAACCCCAAGCTCCTCTCTTGGCACAAACAATTGTGGCAGGTAATTTTGCGTGTATTACAGCTGTGTTTTTACCAACACATTGTCAGACTTCATTGTCACCATGACCAAAGGACATCCAAATGCGATTGCCATCATGAAAGGAACAAAGACTCATTCAGGAATGTCTTTTTGTTTTTCTTGTCTTCCTGGTGGAACAGTTCCTGTTAGTGATAGGAGATGAAAATAAAATAGAGGTAGTGTAGGGGAGTGGTGGTTTATGAAAATGATTTATTAAATCTTTTGTAGATTTGGAATCAAAAAATCAGCCCAAACCATGGCCTTGCAGTGCTTGAACAATGTGCATGCGTGCAGGGAGATGTGCTTCAGGATGGATGATGAACAGAGTGTGGGGGAGAGATATGAAGGGGGGAGCCGCTCTTGGCACAGGGAGATGTGGTGCCAGGGAAGAATAAATTGTTTTACCTGGAAGGGTGCAGAGCAGGGCCATGTCCTTCTCTATCCTGGTCCAGCACTGACCAGTTGTAGCAGACAGGGTGGGAAGAGGAAAGCTCTACCTGCTCCAGAGCTGTTGTGGGTGCGTCTGGCTGCATCCCACACCCCTGGTGTCCCCTGGTGGTGTCTCTCGCGCTGTCACCCCGCCCTAGGGGTCACCCACCTCCTGCCCAAGTTGTGATGTTTCTGAATGAACTTTAGTCCAGAAAGGAGACAGTAACCCAAATCCCTGTGCGGGATAAACCAGCTGAGGGCCTTGCTGAGGTCGTCCCCCGCCTCAAGCTGACCCCAGGGCACAGGGGGCTCTTGCTTGGTATGCATTAAAGAGCCTTTCTCTGTGCTGCTGCAGATTTAGCCCTCAAGTTACAACAGCAGGAACCATTCTTGCTCTCAGTTCAACCTTTCCTTGCATCAGGTGTAAGGATGATTGTGCTGTTTACCAACACACATCATGATGAGCATGACATCTGTGTGGGAAAAACGTACAAAACCAATGCACCCTTCCAGATAGAGCTGCTCTTGGAAAGCATTTGGCTGCTCTGTTCGGGTGACTCCTGAATTCAGAGGCAAGACTGAAAAAAGCTCCCTGTTTAAACCGGAGCCAGGAAAGTAATTCAGCATAAATGTTAAAATTTGGGTGTGCTGAGGTGTTGTGAAATTGCGTGGAACAGACTTTTTTTCCACCATGAGTGCAGTGGAAGGGTGTTGAAATGAGATATATTTGCTTTCTAAACTTTCTCAGTTGTCAGTGGGTTTCAGTTGAATTATTATCATTAATTATTATGCAAACTTCTGTATGTTTCAGTTGGGGTTGCACTTTGCAGCAGGGTCTATCTGAAGCAGTTTGTGAGGCTGCTTTCAGTTTTGGGCTTAGCTGAAGAAGCTGTGGATGTTTGTCACAAACAACTGAGAAAAAGGTTGTTTAGGGTTCTTCCAGGAAAAGCAAGTATTCACTTTGTTTGCACAATTACAGCCCTGACCTAAATAAAACTTTGTCCAATATGATGAGCTCTTTTGCTTAGTGAACTGAAAAAAGCTAGAGAAAAGTACAGAATACAGTAAGACTACATCTCAGTTTGAAGACTTTGCTGGTTTCTTTCACGATCTCATTTATTTTTAAATAGAAGTCTTGTTTCAGAAGCAAGCAGATTTTTTTTTATTTTTTTTTTTTGTCTTTAAAAGGTCATAAAAATATATCTGTATTAGAACAGCTTTGCTGGATGATGCTTACAGTGAGGTGCCCAAGCAGCATGAAGTTGCCTTGACTATGTATTATACACGCAGTGGATAAAACCGGTAGTGAGTTAACTTTAAAATACTCATTTCAGATTATTTTCATAACATGATGAATGCTTTGCCAGTTCTTACATCAGCGCCAATGCTGAACCATGCAGAACAGAAACAGTGTTTTCTGTTACCAAAGTAGTGGATAGCAGTAAAAAAAAAAAAAAAAAAAAAAAAAAAGGGGGATAGGGAAGGGGGAGGAAAAAACTGGTATCTTGTACAAAATCAAGCCCTGAGGCTGGTCTGCTGGTGCTGGGCTCCAGCATGTCTAGCCTGCTGTTTGGCGTGGTTAAAACTTCTGCAAAGGGACACTTCATGTCTAACCCACAGCTAATGCTGCAGGGGTAACTCAGCTCCCTGTCTCCAATGGAGATAAACATCAGTAAGTTTGGGGTGGTGGATAAAATGCTGTCAGGTGTGGAAAGAGTGGGCAACACCTCCTAAGTCTTGTCTTCCTGTGACTGGTGTCATAAAGAAATGAAATGTCTGCTCTTTGGCTCCAATTTGAACAAATAATCCCCTCCTCTCCCTTCTTTTTGTCCCCTGCTCCAAGTTTATGGCCACAAATCTCCCACGGGAGGACAAGGCACGCAGCGGAGGACAGGAGAGATGGGCTGTGATTTCAGGCACTGGCGTGAACAGCTGAGCCAGCAGTTGGGCAGATCAGCAAGGCACTGTTAGCAGGAGACCAGGCCAACATGGGGGTCTGGAGAACTCAGATGCACTGCTTGTAAAAACAGTGACCTGTTCTCAGTTCGCGTCGTGTTCAGACGCAGACTCAGCCTCTGCAAGGCTTCAGTTTGTGCTGTCTGTACAGAAACAAGCCGTGCTGTGCTCCAGCAGGCAGGATTGTAGGCACGAGGGGCTGACACTTGGGGCAGGCTGCTGGGTTATTATAAATACTTCAACCTGTGCCTGCTCCTAGCTGCTCCCTGAGTTAGCAGCTCTGCCCAGCACTCCTGCAGCAATTCAGTGTGCAGGACCACCTCAGCATTTGCAGGACTTGGCTGTCTCCTCTTGGGGAAGAGGAGGTACGGTAAGAAACCAGCCTGCTTACTTAAGGGTTTGTGGTGTTAATGCTGGAGATTTTGTCTTTCCTTGTTGGTATCAGCTCCGCTAATAGCAGCCAGAGCACCACCTGCCTGGCAGGAACGGAAATGTACCTTTGGTGGGCAAGGGCCTGGTGTGCTGCCTTATGTGGTCTGAAATAAATATCAGTGTTATCATCTACATTCATCAATAAAAGTTAGCTGGGGAGGGGCAGGCAGAATCACAGAAAGCAAGCCAAGGAACTGCTGGGCTGGAAACACTCACGGTCCCTGGGCAAGGCCTAGTGCGTGAGGAACCACCCTGGAAAAGCCGTGGAGGGGCTTGAGGGTGCATTTTGTCAGCTCGCTCCTCTCTTGACCCTGAGGGCTCGCCCTCAGTGTAGGGAAATGATGTAGAGATGCCTCCGATGGCTTCCAGCCCTGAGTGCAGATCAGATACCTGGGTGAAGAGGAATCATGTAGGACCAAGACTGAGGTATCAGCCCAAAGAGATGCTTGTAGCCCTGTGGTGGCAAACGGATCACAACTGAACTCTTTTAAGAGGTAGCATTAAGTTAAACTCTATTACTCCTTCCTTTACGTGTGTGATCCCTTGAGGCTTCGCACCATCAGAGCCATAATGAAGTGGTTTGTGTTTCATTGTTCTCGGTTTTCAGAATGGCATAAGGGCCGCTCTGGGTGTGGGATTCCCCTGCTTTTGTGTAGTGTTTAAGTGCTGACAACTTTAATTTTTTTTGTAATTGATGTTTGGGGGAATTCTGGATTTCAGGTTTGTTTGAACAGATGGCATTTAGGATCTGACCTTTGGGTGTAAATCAGTCAGTAGAGCTGTATCAGGACTGACTGCTCAAACCGTTGACTAGCAAACTGATTTTCTTTTTGAAGCATGACTTGAAAATGTTGGGTTTAGGGAATTTGACCTTCCTTTGTTCCACTTCCTGCAAAGTACTGTTTTTCCTCCTGCCTCCCCACATTGTAATGTGCTCCTGTGCAACTAGCAGTCTAAAATATCAGCTCTTCCCACCTGTCAGAAGGAAGCATACAGTCTATTACCTTCAGCTGGCCAAAAGGCCTGGATCAATTTGTACCTGTCGAACTCTTCCATGGAAGGACGGGAAACAAATTGTAGAGAAATAACATGGGGGTGTTACGAAGTGAGTTCCTTGTTCATTTGTGTCTCTGCCTGCACTGGGGCTGGCCAGGACTGACTTTTCAGTCCTTCCCAGGGCTCTGGCAGCCTCTGTCCCTAGGTTTTGGTGTGGATGTGGCAGCCCCCCTTCTCAATGTTCTGCACCGGATGGATTGGTAGGACCAGGTGGGAGATGCGGCTCCACAGCCCACTCAGCTTGTCAGAGTCCATGTGGTCGTAGGAGCTGGGGGTCCTGGCACTGGTGAACTTGGCCCAGAGGAAGTCGCGGACCCTCTCTTCCACCCACTGGAAGCTGATGTGGGTCTCCAGCACCTCCTGCTCCAGCAGCACCGTCAGCAGCAGGGCCACGTCCTTGAAAGCAGCACTTTCATGGTCACAGTACTTGTAGAAGATGAGGGTGGCCCCTGCCGGCAGCAGCTCGAAGCGGTGTATCACCGCAGCACGGTACCCAGCCTGGAAAGCTGAACTGAGCTCTAAGTCCATGTTCAGCTTGGCCTCGTCACTCTGGAGCTCAGATACATCCCTGCCATCGATCTGCACCGTGCTGGCATGTAGGGCGGCTGAGTAGGCATCAGCCACGTGGGTGCTAAGGCACCGCAAGGTCCGTTCGCCCTGGCGGGCAGCCGTGAGGATGATGATGGCCGGCTGCGTGGGCTGGGATGTGTTGAGGTGCTTCTGCAAGAACTTGCGCCCACGAAGCCACAAGTGGGGATTCTGCCCAGGAAACTTGTCCTGCAGCTTGTTGAAGTGGGACAGGAAGGCCTCCACCGTGGGGTTCCTGGGGGCCTGCTGGGACTCGGCAGTTGGGTTGTTGAAGAAGAATAAGCAGAAGATGAGCAATGCGAGGCCCAGAATGACAAGTCCTGCTCAGCAGGGAAGAGATACAAAGAGGGAACAGCAGTCAGTCCCAAGTGACCCACAGTGATATGCTGAAAAGTAGCTACAAGGGCTCTTTTCCCCCTCCTTGACCTTCCCCCCGTGACAGCAAAGTGGTTCAGGTAGGCACACTCTCTGGGGTCCCAAGGAACAGTGAAGAAGCTGCTTGCTCCATGCTGTAGGATCCGTGCTCCTTCACACCAGTTGGGGGGGCTACAGCTCCAGAGATGGAGGCATGGCTACAGCTTTGTAATTGCAATGCAAAACTGAAGAAATTACAGCTGGCCACAAGCTTTCTCCTATCCCCTTGCCTCTGTTTTATTTAGGGTTTGTTACCATATGGAGCACCTGCCTCCACATATGGAGGTGGCAGAACCAGCTAAGTGTTCCTTAGCTGCCTCCCTCCTACTACTGGGTTAGACATCCCCCTGTCTTTAAGGGGATGGATTGCTTTCTTTATTTGTGAGCTGTTTCCCCAAAATCACTCTTGCCTGATGAGAAGCTGTTCCCTCGAACCCTTAGAAGACTGTGAAGGATCCCGAGAGAGAAGAAGAATTAAATGTGTTTCATTACTTGTTCCTGGTGGATCAGGGCCTTCTGGTCGACGAGTAACGCACAAGGGAAGCTTCTTTTCCTCACCTTTCAGTAAGTTGAACTCTTTAGTCTTCTTCTGTTCTGTATTTTGAGCCGTGACGCTCTGCAAGCATGGCTGAGCCTCTGGCTGTGGGGCTGCATGTCCTACAGTGAGAGAAGGAAATTTGTCACTCGCTGTTGAGGGAGCGGATAATTTGGGTAGTGAGACAAGTAACAGAGCTTTCCAGAGCTCCCAGCTGTGGAAAAGAGTTAATGCTACTTTGAGTCTTGGCTCTCCTTGCTTTTCAGTCAGGAAAAGGAGAAAAACCAATGCAAAGCCCAGCATGGGTTCATGCCTTTTAAAGCAGGACAGCACCCGAGGGTGGGAGGGTGGAGAGAGAGTGAGAGTGATGAGCCAGTTAATTTTGTGCTAAGGAGCAAATACCTTCTTTCTTGCTTGACTCCAAAAACCTGACAACAGGCACTAGAAATCTCATTATTCCATTTTTCCAATGCCTTTGCAAAGCATAGGCGTGCACACACAGAAGCAGCAGCAGTGTGCAACCACGAGCTCACCTTTTGTCCCATGTCTGCTCCTTAATGTGCTTGAGGATTCCCTTTCCTGTGTTTCTTGCTCTGTGTGCTCTCCTGGCTCCTGACCTAGGAGAGGGATGCTGGTGCTCTCCTCTGCTGAGAGGTCCCCGGTGACATCTTCTGTGGCATTCATATCTGAATGTGTCGTTTTACTCTCAGAGCTCAGTGACTTGCTTCTTTGTAAAGCATCTTCCTCTGCTGTGCAGGAGCTTTCACATGGCCTGTTTATCTCCAGGTCCTCCTGAGTTTCCTGGAGGACATTGCTGTCTCCATTGCTGTCCATTTTGTCTTGGGCCACCATGGCTGTAGGGAGTGAAATTCATAGACCTAGGCTTAGCTTCTTTCAGCACAAGAACCAGCCACCTTTTCTCCTGTCCTGCCTCCTCAAAAGAAAGGCCCAGGTTATCAGCATTTTGGAAATGCAGTACATGCAGATGGGGAGAGACTCACCTCTGTCTGAGTCATCTTCTTCCTGAGGTCTTTTTGAGACATCATCTCTTGTCTCCACAGATTCTTCCAGTGATGCTTCGGTTTCCTGAGGAACCTTCTCCTCCACTGTGGGGCCAGCTAAATCTGAAAGCTTCACCTCTTCCCCAAAAGCAGTTGGTGGATTACTCACCAAAGAGTCCTCCTCTGGTTTGCAGGAGGTCTCAGAACACCTGCTTGTCACTTGGTGCTCAAGTGTTTCTTTGGGGGGCTCCTGGTGTGCAGGATGCTCTGCTGTGCTCTCCACCTCATCCTGGGCTGGCCCACCTGTTGGGATCAGAGTTCACAATTTCAACTAGCCATGCAGGGGATGAGAATACCCAGTGCTTCACCACCACCCTGTGAAACTCCCAGTTCCTGCATTTCAGAAACACCTACCCGAGCTGCTGTGGAGAAGAGTTTCCCACAACCAGCCACCATCACCAATGAATCACACTGCCATATGTCCAGACACACGGCTCAAATTGGCCTCTACATTTTTTGACTGTAGTAGTGGCCATGCAATGAGCAATCGCTTTCAGAGATGCAATCCTCTCTCCAAACTTTGACCTGTCCAGTGCTGGTAGCTTTGTTTTTTAAAGCTCAAATGTTACCACCACAGTGTGGTGGGTTGGCCATGGTGCAGCTGAGCACCCAGGGTGACCAAAAGTGAGAAAACTTGTGGGTGAAGGTCAAGGCAGCTGAATAGGTGAAGGCAGTGGGGGTGACAAATGATGCAAACACAACCCCCAAGTGGACTGATGGCCAGAGAGTCTCCATGCAATGGCCAACCACATCTCCCCCTTCTTCTTCCTGTTCCCCAGTTTTATTGCAGAGCATGACCTTATAGTGTATGGAATATCTCTGGCTGACTTGGGACAGCTGTCCCAGCTGTGTCCCCTCCAAATCTTTTGCCTGTCCCATCCTACTTGCTGGGAGACAGAGAAAGCCTTGAGGCTATGCAAGCCCTGTTCAGCAGTAGCCAAAACACAGGTGCATTATCAACACTTTCTGTTACTTTATTTTTAACCACAAATCCAAAACACAACACCCTACTGGCTGCTATGCTGGAAGTTAACTCTATCCTGGCCAGACCCAGTGCACAGCATCCTACGGGGACATGCAGTGCCTTCATTAAATGGTACGTTGCCAGATCTTCCCCAGACAGTGGTTTTCCTAGGCTGGTATTAAGATGTTAGACTTGAAGAATTTCTAAGGCAGTTATTGAATATTGGCCATAACGCTCATTGCCTCCATGCAATGGCCACCTTGGAAGCCAACCCCATCTCCACCTCCTTCATCCTGTACCCCAGCTTTTATTGCTGATGGGGCTACTCTTCCAAATGGCTCTGGTAACAGCAAATTATACCCAAATATTAGGGCATAATGCAACAGAGACATTCTGAGGCTGAACATAAGAATTTGCAACGTATTCTGAATCTTACAAAACCAAACTGTGGCTCAAATTTCAACTGTTATTTGTGGAAATGACTTATGACTGATCAAGCACTGCAGTGACAGAGAAATAATAACGCTAAATTAGAATAAAGACTGACAAAAATGGCAAGGAACTCCCTCCTCACTTGAAAACAGAGAAAAGCTGTGCTTGTCACATGTCAGAACATGCTGTCCTTTGGGCTTTTACATTCTTTGTTGTCTTGTTCCTGTTTTTACAGGAGCAATTCTGAATGCCTAGGACAGGTCTGATAAGATTACAGCATCAAGGTATCGCTGAAATGCTCATGTATAAGGAGGCACCAGGAGGACGTAAGTGCATGGTAGGAACTGAAATGCAATGAACGCAGAGGTATCCTGCTATTCAAGTTGGGCACAAGCAGTGCCCCTTGCCATGCCTATTCTGTATGTTTTGCATCCCTGGGTGGTGGAAAACTGGCTTATTATTTAACATCTGCAGATCTGTGAGTGCTGGCCTCTGCAGAATTTGCAACCTGCACTCGAGATGAACTGTCTCATGCCCACCTTGCAGATACAACCCGATGGGACTCAGTTCTTCACTGGAAGCCTGTTTGTTGTTAACTCTGAGCTTCTCCTTGTGGGTCCGAGATACCTGTGTTCAACAGAGCCTCCTTCTCCTTAACTGGTCACCAGAGGGAGGTGACTACCTCTGCCACCTACCATGCATAACCCTGCTGCTCTACCTGATTGCACTTACACTTGGCAGCTGGCCCAGAGGAGGTGTTCCCCTCCCTGCAGCCCAAGTTACAAAGCTGTTTCCCATGGGGAAGCACTAAGATACCAGGAACAAAGTTCTCCTAGCTTGCAGCTCTATCTTTAGCCCTTTTTGTGCTGCCATCCTGGACACAGAGCCTAAACTTGTGACCGGAATCTGAAAGTGAAAGTAAATTGTTACTACGTGGCCTGGAGAAGAAGGGATTTTTCTCAGCCTGTGATTTTGTTTCAGTTTACCTTGTCACTGTTGAAATAGTCTTGTGATGGGATTTTCCCAGGAGATGGTGCAAGGGCAGGGTTCACTTACCTCCAGGCAGATCCACACTTGGATTCTTTTCCATTTTCTTTCTCCTGAGGGGTCCCAGCACCTTTTACTTCACTTTCTCCTTTGCTTGTGCAGGGATTTGTCTCCCTGCTGGTGGAGTGGCTGACCAAGTCCTACCCCCAGCAGGGCCACCATCCTGCCTTCGCCTCAGGAACTGCAGCTGAACACCTGTGGACCTGACAGGCACAAACACAGCCATGGTGATACATGGTGGAAGAGGAGAATCCTCCCTCCATGCTCAAGATTATGTGGGAGGCATGAAAACGGGTGCATGTAACCGGTACTGTATGCCACGAACCTTCAGTGACGAGCACAACGCCTGCCTGCTGACCAGCAACAGGCATCATGGAAAACTCCTGAGCAATTCTCCCCACTGGAGCTGGGTTCATGCAGATCAAAGATCTCAGTACCCAGCCATCGCTGGAGGGGAACCTTTCCCCTTGGCCCCTCTACAGCTCAGTTTTCTTGCTAAAAACAAGATTTAGGAGTGTGGGGGTTTATTGAGGGCTCTCCTGGCCTGGCCGCTGTCCCTGCCTTCCCTGTGTCATTCCCACTTGCAAAAAGGGAAGCACAAAGCCGCGGTGCCCTTGGACACTTACCTGGACAGGGCTGGAGCCGGCTGGGGCTGTGAAGAGAAGCAGTGAGGTGGCCTGCGATGGCCCCGGGGCTTGTCCTTCCCGGAGGCCCTTTGGCTGGGCCGGACAGTCCTTTTCCCGAACGCGCCCTAAATCCTCTGCTGCTGTCGGCGCGAGGGTGAACCCTGCCCTTCCACGGCTGCCCAGGCAGGCTGCTGGGAGCTGTAGTTTTCCTCCCTCCTCTCCAGTGCTGGCAGCTGTTCCACCAGGAGAAGCAGGGCTGTCATTCCCGGAAGCGTTCAGTGTTGTTACTCCTTTAGGACTGTATTTCTGGCTGCATTTCTGTGCTGTAGGCTTAAATACATTTGGGCAATGCCTTTCAAAAAAAATAATAGTATATTTTGCTGTGCCCACAGAGGGGGCAGATAGGTTCCAACCTTACAGACCCCTGCCCCAGGACCCATTTCATGGGAAACAGCGGCATGGAGCAGGGCACACTGAGGAAAGGCATTGATGCAAGGGACAGAGGCTGCAGCCCATCAAGCCAGCCTGGAACCTTTCTACAATCTGCAAATAGCTGAGATGAAGCACAGGGAAAGGTGACTGAAGCAGTGCCGGTACAGGGCAGAGTCTGGGAGTGGGACTCTTCAATCTGAGGAGCAGAAGGCTTACAGAGGGGAGGGCTGATCCACGTGGAGTTATTGTTCACCAAACCCCTCGTTACTAGAACTTGAGACACTTGCAAAACAGGCAGCAGGTTAGGTTTGAGTGGGCAGAAAAAAGTATTTTTTTAATGCTATGTGCAGGAAACTTCCAGACCTTCCTGGCACAGGGGTGATGGAGACAGACTTTCAGGATTAGACTCATTTGTGGACACCAGGTCTGTAAACAGTTAGTGCAGGACTGGGTGGGGAAATATAATTTAGGTGAAGTGCAAAAGCCCAGCCCCATGCCGTGGTCTGCTCTCCTTCTGCTCCCACAGCATCCTAAACTCGTGTGCTGGTGATGTACTGGGTCTGGCTGGGATGGGGCTCACTGTCCTCATGGCATCCCATACAGTGCTGTGCTTTGAGTTTTAGCTGTTGCTGAGCAGTGCTTGCACAGCATCAACGCTCTCTTTCCAGCCCCCCAAAAGCCAGTCGTCCCAGACAAGAGGCTGGGAAGGGACACAGCTGGGCCAGCTGACCCTAAGTGCCCAAAGGGATACTCCATCCCTTATAACTTCAAGTTCAACCCTAAAAACTAAGGACAAGCAGGAGCAGGGGCATTTGCTATGAAGGTGTTTGTCTTGTGAAGCAATTGCTGTGTGTGCTGAGGCATCACCTGCTGATGGAAAGCAGATTTTTTTCTTGCTTCTGTGAGCAGCCTTTGCTTTTCTTTCATTTAACTACTTTTAATTAATCTTTTAATTAATCTTCACCCACATTTTTTTTTTTCTTTTTAATCCTATTATCTCCCCTTTTCCTGTTGAGGAGGGGTTTGAGAGATGCTTTTCTTCCTTTGGTGTTCGCAGTCATTGGATATGAGCTGGTATATAGGACTGTAGCTCAACACATCTGTCCTGAAACTTGTTTAATGATGGATTATCTCTAAACAGGGATATAATTTTTCTCAATCTGAAGAAGAACCAACAGTGTTTAGCTGGCTTACAAAGGACACATTTTTCAGTCCTGTGTAACTATTTACATAATATATTAATTTAATAATATGCTTCTTGTGAGTAACATGACACTGCTTGGTAGCTGTAGTCGCACCAGGTCACCTGCCAGGTCAGAGATCACAAGTCATGCCTCCAGCAGGTCTTTTCCTACCTGATTTGAATTGAGCCAACAGTTCAGCCGTACTTTGAAACCTCCCAATGCAGTATTTATTACCTCATTTGTTTTTGCTTTAGAAAACATTGTTCAATGCCTACATTCAGCATTTATGTCTTATAGGATAACTGCCGGTACAGGTGAGAGCATGCATAATTTATTTCAAAAATATTTACTTGCTTCTAGGCGAAACCCGAACATTTACAGTGTGCTGGCATAGCATTAAAATACTTTATTGTGAGATGTGTGTATAAACGAGGCTGCTGCAGGAGTATGACTGGCACTTCCCTCACACAGCCTCCATGCTCAACCATGCACAACATGTACACAAAACAAACAAACAAACACTCAAACAACAAAGAAAAAAACAGCCCCGAACTTCGGTGCCGGAGCTGGGCTCCGCGCAGCGACTGCCTCAAGGGGGCCGCGCACAACATGGCGGCGGCGGCGGCGTCGCCCCCTCAGGGGGGGCCGCGCGCAACATGGCGGCGGCGGCGCTGCCCACGAGCCGCCCCTCGGCCCGCAGGAAGCGGCGGGGCCGGCCCGGCCCGCGGCGGGAAGTGAGGTTGGCGGGGCCGCCCCCGCCGCGCCGAGGCGGCAGCTTCGGTCCCGGGCGGCTCCGAGCCGGGCGGCGGCTGGGCAGGGCCAAGGGGGCGGCGGTCGTCGCCTGCAGCGCCAGCGGCATGGTGGGGGACGGCGACGAACGGGCTCCGCCGGATGCCCCCGAGCTGAAGCGGCGGCGGAAGAGCCCCCGCTTGGCGGAGGCGGCGGAGAGGGAAAGGGAGGCCGAGCTCGAGCCCGGCTCCGGTGGGGCGCCGGAGGGTGAGCGGTGGGGCGTGCGTGGGGGTGTGTGTGAGGATTTCGGCAGGGGAAGCAAGGAGCTGGCACCCCCTCGGGGGGGCCCGCAGAGGCTCCCCTCACGCGTGTGTCGTTGCAGGGGGCGAGCTCGGCGTTGTGAGCCCGGACCGCCTGACCCGGCCGCCGATCCGAGCCTGCAGGGCAGCAGGTGAGTGCGGGGCTGCGGCCGGGCTGATGTTTCCCCGGGGCTCACAGCGGCGCTGCAGGGGTCCCGGCGTCGCCTAAAACCGTCCCGTGCCTTTGGCCGGTCAGAGGGCTGCAAGCAGATGGCTCTGCTTCCTTCCCTTTTTCCCTCCTGAGCTGGGCTGGGTGTGTGCTTTAGCGAAGGGTTCGGCAGCGCTCAGGAGGGTGAGTTGGGTGAGCTTCAGCTGGGGGGCACGGAGAAGGCTCGTCCTGAAGGAGGAAGGCAGAGGCTGCGGATGTGCCTTTGGGGAAGGAGGAACATCGACATTAAGCTGCATTAAGAGCGAGGGTGCAACTAGATAGCACGTAAAGCACAACGTAAAAAGTGCAGCTGGTTAGCAGGTGAAAAAGCTTCATCTGAAAAAGTAGTGGGATGCCATTGCTTTAGGTAGTACGTCTAAGTGGATTTATTTATTTTTATTTATTTCCTGAGGGCATCTCTAAAGATGATTACATCTCTCCCCCACCTCCCCAGGCTTTCAGCATCAGTGGCATTTGCTTATAGAATCACAGCATGGTTTGGGTTGGAAGGGACCTTGAAGCCCACCCAATTCCACCCCCTGCCATGGGCAGGGACCCCTGCACCCAGCCCAGGCTGCCCCCAGCCCCATCCAGCCTGGCCTTGGGCACTGCCAGGGATGGGGCAGCCACAGCTCCTCTGGGCAGCCTGGGCCAGGGCCTCACCACCCTCACAGCAAAGAATTTCCTCCTTATATCTAATCTAAACCTACCTTATTTTAGTTTAAAGCTGCTACCCCTTGTCCTATCATTACACTGATAAAGTTATATACACAAGTGTTGTAAAAGTGTGAGGCTATAATGCTTGATATAGAAGTGAAGGAGTAATTACCCTCCTCACAATCCTGCTCTCTGTAGCTACTGTAATGTTGTATTCTACAGAACTGAGGGAAGACCAGGGGGAATGCAGAGCCTGTGAGGCAGCAGGACGAACAGGGTGGATCTTTACAAGGGCTTTCAAAAGGGCTTTGTTTTTTTGTAATTGTCATGCTTCCTGGGGAGCAGCATGGAAATGAAACCATGAGCTGGAGAGTTGGCTTCTGACTTCTCCTTAGAGGTTTTAAATATAAATTAGGCAACCTGTATCTAAATTTAAAGAACTTTAAGAGTGTAAAAACCCTGCCTCAGATCAGGCATCTTCTCGTTCAGCTAGCTAACGGTGCACGCTAGTGACCTATGCTGAATTTGTCTTAAAATATGCAGGTAGTATTTATGACTGTACAAGCAAAGGACACTTGCTAGATGTTTTTGGAGCTTGAATTTGTGCTGCTTGTAGTTGCTGTGGAATGTTGCAGGCTCATCTCTTGTGTTGAAGAAGATTGAACCCACAGGAGCAAACGTGTACCAGACTTAAAAGACCAAGTTGCAGTGTTAAAGTAGTGGCTTTGTACTTTGGTTTATAAGCCTGTAGTTTATGAATTTACAGATTTCTAATCCCTTTGATTAAGCAGGTTTATGGAATGGGGATGCAGGAGGTGGCTGGCTAGCAGGTTTAAGGCGCAGGTAAATCCTCACTAGCTGCTCAGGAGGCACATATGGTCCTTAGGGCAGGAGGCTTGAGGCCTTGTGAGGGTACAACAGGTGTGTTCTGGACTGGAAGTTTATATGTGTATAGTCATGAAAGTCTGCAAGCTGTTATGTGAGCAGTGAAGTATGTTTATATCTTTCATGTTTGCAACAACTTTTAAGTGTGCTTTGAGAGTATTGAATGGTGCAAAAAAGAGGAGAGGAATGAAGAAGCATGGATTGCATGGACAGCCCTCTTTAAATTCATAGCTCGTTCTGGTCCTATGATTAATAGGCAATGCTAATGGTGAGAGTTTCCTGCAAAATCTCAGTGTGTAGTGAAATACTACAGCTACATTGTTTGGCATTCTTGAATATCAAGTGAATGGAAGAGAATCTTCATTCTAGCCTGGTAGAAAATAAATCATTTAACTGCTTCTTTGGACAAATTGGAAAATACAGTGTCCCACTCACTATTTGCCAGTGCTTTACTGTTTTACCTGTGACTTGACATCTCAGTTTAAAACTTATGGTTTTCTTTCACCTTTGTTCTTCTTTTTTGCCTCCTTTGTACTCCATATACGCTGGCATGCTAGAACCACCAAAATGTATGAGAAAAAAGGTTTTGCTCACTATTTTTGAGGTAAAATTAATAAATGGTAGGTGGCAAGATGTGTGTTGTCCTCACACACATGGTAAGAGCTATAGAAGCACATTAAAAACAAACAACAACAACAAAAAACAAACACGTGAAACCACGGGAGAACCCAGTATTGTCTTGGTTCCTTTGTTTTTAAAAAGGCCCAGTGTGGATGTTGCAGAGGAACATCCCTCAGTTTGATCACTGCATCATGATCTCTATTCCACAGGTGGACTACAGCTTTCATTCCATACCTGGAGGGATTTTTCCCTTAAATGTGATTGTGCTTTGTCTTTTCAAACCTCTTTTGTTGGCATTCTGTTTCTGACTGGCTTCCCAGGCCTGACCTTTGCTCTGTTACTTCTATCACCTTACTGGACTTTATTCTTCCTAGCTAGAAATGTTGACTAAGTTTGATTTCAGCATCTAAATGGCTGTGTGATTTTGGCTAACAATGTAAAGGGGGGTTAGTTTCTTCCTAGCTATCTGGGGATTAAATTAGGAGCATAGGTGCCTCAGATTTCCTTTATGGTTGATAGGAGAAAAAGAGACCCGGCTAAAGGACAGGTTGAAGTATTTAACAAGGGGAATTATGTTCTAAAGTTGCTTCTCTCTCTTTTGCCCTCTTCATAACACTATGGAAAACATGGGACTGTTATTGTTTGTTTGTAAACTGTGTGCCCAGTACAAAAAGTCTCTCTACTTCCAGGCTTGTGTATTTACTAGTTTACACTGAATTCCTTCGGTAGGGCATTTTCTAGCTCTTAGCATTTGGTGTCTTGAAGTCTGTTGGGTTTTTTTAAGTGTTTTTAAGCCAAAGACTCCTTTTTTTTTAAAAAAAAAAAAAAAAAAGAATAGAAAAAATGTGTGATGGTGCAGAATGCAATGTCTGTAGAACTCAAGCTTGCCATAAACTTTTCAATTCCTAGTTACTTTTCAAGAAAGTAACTCTTATGAGACCATAACTAGAAATACCACAGATTTAAATCATGTATGTTCTGAAACTGTCTTGGTTCATCATTTTTGTGATGTAATGAGCACAAATGATACTGCAAATCATACCAATCTTTTTATTTTTTTTCCTAGTAGGCAGTTCTTCAAATTTCTTACTTCCAGAGAACCCAGCAAAGGAAAAAGCAAAGGATTATGATGGCATTGAACCCAAGAAAGCAGTAGGGCATCAACCAAGTGTTCATGCACCGTTAAAAGGTAATGACACTAGTTTTGTCAGTGTCTTTCCCATGATGTAATAAATGATTGTACTAAGTTGTACTAAAATGACATCCCTTCGGTTTTCTTACAAAAGGGAGAGTTGTTGAGTTGAAACATAAACAGATGAAGGAGTCGAAAATATTTTTTTTCAGGCTCTGCTCCTGCCTGTGAGCCAAAACTGATTGTAGTGTGACAACCATCTGCTGGGGTGTAAAACCCCAATACGCAAAAAAGTGTTGTTTTAAACTTTGATAAATACATAACCTTCTGTCTCCTGAAAAGCAAATCAAGATGAGTGGTGTGATACCTGCTTCCAAAACTGTTGTGTTTACAAGAGTGGAGCTTTAACTGCATCCTGCAAAGCAAAACAAGACCATCCCTTTTCTAAAAGGAGTTAGTTTCAACGTTAGCAGGGGGAAGCTAACTATACAAGTGTTTTCAGTGTTCATTGCTCAGGGATTGTTGATGTATATTACAGAAGCAATAGGAAAACATAACGAGGAAGAAAATACAGGCTCCTTTAGACCAGCAGAGGGTAGTTAGGTTGCTGAAAGTGATTTGAATACATCTAAATAGATAAGCCATGTAAGAGAGGTTTTTAGGAGAGCAGGTAGTTGAGCTGGGGAGTGAGGGAGTTGTTTGCATTCAGTCAGTCAGTAACAGTCCTAATCACACAGTTAAATTCATTGCTTATGCAAGAGCACTGAAAGCAAGTAGGAGTGCAGACTGACAAAATATAGACGCAAACTAAGTAGCTGAGGTGTGCTCAAGAACAGATAATCTGTCAGCCTGCTGTTTCCCAGGAGCACATGCAGGCATTTTGTTCGGGCAGCTAGAAAAATGTGCCCGTTTACTGAGCTCTTCCAGGTCTGATAGAGAATCATTGTTAACGTGGCAACTTTACACTGTTTTTGTTTTTCCCTATTGCTGAACAAGAGTTTCGGTTTCAAAAGTGTCAGACCTGGTACCTTCCAGTAGCGATCACAGAATCATGTGTTTTCATCATCATTGCATTTTAAAGAAAAAGTGGGAAGGATACTCGTGTGGCATGTTGGGAAGAGCAGGGTGAAGGGCCACATAAAGCCCTTTCTATTAGATATGGAAGCTTTCTTTCTCTACAGGAAGGCTGTCATATGGAGCAGGTTTGGTTTGTTAGTACAGTACATGCTCCTTCCCTGATAACTTCTGAAGATTGCATAGCAAGAGCTAGAAGCGTTTGGGTTGTCTGCTTTATTCTGAACTCTGATGTGATGACCAAGTTGTTTCATTTTTGCCTTGGTTTCAGAAAGCAAGGCTGATGTCTTTGAGAAAAATCAAGAGCACCACTCAACTAAGCTACAGAGTAAGTAGAAAAATAGATACCTAGTGCTTCCCTGTTGGTAAGTGACAAGTACAGAATTCTTCTTTCCTCTGCTTACATTTTTCTTGTGCCCTGTAACTCTCCGTCCAGGAGGGTAGCGAGGGACCCAGGAGGGAGACACAAATGGCAGCTGGAGAAGCTGGTTTGTTCCAGAGCCAGGCCCTTCTGTGAGGTTATTCAACTTGCTGACCCAACAGAAAATGACCCTTTTGTTTTTTTGGCTGGTTTAGGAAGCTGAGTTGGTTCATGGAGCAGTCATAAATGGAGAGCACATAGCAGTGGTATTGTGGGCATGAGGGAGGGAACACAACCTTCACCTTTTGGTAGCAGTGTACCCACATCACCTTCCTCTCTAGACTTTGCCTGGGTAATTGTGGCCTGCTGTGATCTAAATCATCTGTCTGATACTCCTAGACAGGAACAGCCTTTTTTTCTATGCTGGTGAATGCCAATTTGTTTGTCCAATGACCAATTCCTTGTTTCAGATTTTTATGCTGGTGGGGGGCTCTTTTGTATTTTTTAGCTTTTTTTTTTTTTCCCTCCCTTTTCTTCTTGGAAGAGTACTTGAAATAAGAAAAAAGTATGTTCTGAATTCTAAGTAGTCTTCAGTTCTTGCCATCTCAGCACTTTTTTCTATCCTGAACAGTAAAGGTAAAAACCAAAGTCCTGCAAATCAGAATTCATTTTGGAGAACTTAGTGGTAGACATTTTTTTATTTTTAAACCACACTGTCTTCCATAAGAGAAGCTCATCTTGTGGTAGCTGCACATTTGTGAAATGCCTTTGAAAATATGAATTGATGAAGGCTGTTCTTGCTAGTCTGATACTTCTAATTCCTGTGCCAGAGGCAATACATGCTGCATGAGAGATCCTGGGTGCTTGTTGACCAAATCAATGCTTGCTGGGTGAAGAACCCTCAAAAATCAATTGACACTCTGAAAAGTCCAATGTGCCTAAAGAAGTTAGACCTTCTGAGTTAGGCAAAACAAATAATTTGCTTGGCTTTCATTGCAAATTGCCTTGTAAATAAGGCAAGATTCATAGGTAGGATAGAATCTGTTATTAGATTGTTCATTGAAATATGTTTTCCTTAAGGATATGAATCACAGCTGTCTCCTAAATATGAAAACTAGTCTCTGCAAACAAGGTACACTGTAAAATACAGAATTGTGATGATTCTGGTCTGTTAACTGCTTAGAAGACTTGTGGCAGCTTAGCCAGCTACAAGTTCCATGTCTGTGCCATGCTGAGGGTGGAGGGGAATTGCAGAACAGAGCAGCTCATTAAGCCGGTTGAGCTTTGGCTTAAACCAGAACTGCTTTTAGAACCTACTGTGATTACATTCATACAGAAGCAAGGTTGTTGTGTTTATTTTACTTTTCTTGAAATAACTACTACGGGGTGTGTTTGTTCAATTTATTCTTAGTAGTGTCATTGACAGTATCCTGATTTGGCTATATATTACTTTTGAACCAGTGGCTGTAGTTCTCAAGGAGCCAGAAATTCTCATGTCTTTTTAATTAACTGACTAAATGCAGAAAACATGCTGACCAATAATTGCTCTGTATATATTCATACAGGTCTCCTGGGAAAGTTGTCCATAACGCTCTTTGATGGATTGTGTCTGTCTACTTTGCTGTCTGAACCCATTTAAATAAACAGACCAAAAGTATATTTTAAGTTGAAAGCTTGCATTTTTCTTTAAAAACACAATTCATCCCAATAAACTGAGTGACAGTGAAGCAGGTCTCTCAACCAAGCTAGCTGGGAGGGAATGTGAGACTGTGACTTTAAAATACTGCTTTTCTTTTCCTACTTAAATCTTGCATTATTTTGTTTTCCTAAAACATATATTAATTAAGTTTCAATTTTCTGTCCCTCACATTCTTGAGCAAAATGGGGGAACTTAAATGGGGCATGGTATCCTTTTGCAGAACATAACAGGTTGCTAAATCTGCCATTTTGTCATCTGGTACGTGAAATGCCTGAATTTTTATTTGTAAAACTTTTCAAAAGTATTTTTAAAAAATCACTGGGCATGATTTGTGATAGGTTGGTTATGCTTTTTATGCAAGATTGTCAAGATGGCTTAAGACCTGACATTTGGCAAGGAGTGTAGTTGGGAATCCAAGAGTCGAAGGGGACTCCTCAAGCTCGTAATAGCAGTGAATGTTTTATCTTCCTTGTTGAAGACTTGCCTTGCCTGTGTACAGGATGGTGATGAGGCAGAAGGAAATAGAAAGCCCCATACCCAATACAGTCGTACTCAGGATGAGGTCATAGCTTTGCCGTTGCTCCTGTTGGTAACCTTCTTGTAAGCTTCAGAGAATTTTGTATGTAAAAGTATAACTAAGAACAGCTTTCCATCAAAGGTGATGCAGATCTGTGACTTCAACTCCCTGCCAAATTCCCCACTGGAAGATTGCTTATAATTGCTGTCCTACGTATTTTTCTCATGTTGCTTTCTTAATTTCTTAACAGGCAGAAGTAAATTTCGAGACCAACCCAGTATAGTGAAGCAGTCACAGCAGCAGTCACAGCGTTTAGCCAAAAGTAAGACTTCTGCTTTCACTTTTATTTCATGCTTGTGTTACATAAGCTATTCCCATGCTTGTCCAAGTAGTAGATTTCCTGGTTGCTGGTGTGAAACTGTCAGTCCTTGCCAGAACAGATGCTTTGCTTGCTACCGCATGTGTTTTCAGTGCTAAGGAGTCTTGTACTATAGGTAATGCTTCCACCCAAATTTAAGGTCTTCCATTTGTAATGTCTGTGAGATCTGCAAGATTAAAACTGAGGGAGGCCTAGTGATATTCTTATTTAATAGCTGTTGTGTTGCTGTCCTGATAAAGGTTAGGACATAAAAAGATAGTGTGAGGTATAGTTCTTTGCTGTTGCCAGGGAAGTTGTTGTGTTTTGTTACTGATTTTATTGGGGACAGGATCAAGCCTTATGCTTGCAGTAGGTCAAACAAGTGTTAGTTTAACTGTTCAATCAAATACAAAACCAAATCAAAATATGATATTCTGTATGCTTGGTGTGCACTGTTTGCCATGTAGATTCTTTGTGAAGCTGGCTGATGCAAAGAACACAAACATTTTCTGATAGTGTCGAGCACCAGTGTTTGAGATGCAAATACTGCTGCAGAGACCATTTTTATTCCTTAAGAGGACAGGGAGGAGAAACAGCAACACACAAACCATCCTGGTGCTGCCAGATTTTCTATCAGGCTCTTTCTACAGAAACTAAATGTAGGAACAAACTTGATCTTTCTGAGAACCATTTTAAATTGTTAATTTGGATTTGGTTAAATAAAGGGTGGATTTTCCAGAAGAGTTCATTTTTTTTCAGAAGGATGTCCAATTTCTTAGTCAATCTGGAAATGCTTCAAAATGTCCTTTTTTTAATGACGACTCTTCACTAAGTTGCTGAAGAAGTGAAAGGCTTTCTTTTAACCTGGAAAAGTGAAACCTGAAAGGTTTTCTTTTAACCTAGAACATCTTTATGTTCTTCAA
This sequence comes from Oxyura jamaicensis, assembly GCF_011077185.1. Classification (NCBI taxonomy): domain Eukaryota; kingdom Metazoa; phylum Chordata; class Aves; order Anseriformes; family Anatidae; genus Oxyura; species Oxyura jamaicensis. The sequence continues at coordinate 11,179,946 of NC_048900.1, read as the reverse complement.
CTGCTGTACCAGTAGCTTGAGAGTGGGATGATTTCATTGACCTCTGCTGTATGCTCTTTTTTTTCTTTTATTTTTGTTTTTACTTGTTGGCTTCTTATTCCTTTTAAAAACATTATTTTTTCTTCCTGTTTGCTCCTCCTTTCTGTAGAGGATGGTGGATCAAAGAGTGGATTTCAAAAAGGATGGACTTTACTGGTTCTGGCAATAGTTGTCGCACTGTTTTGTGTTGGGTGGATTGGAATGCCAAGCCTTTTAGACACAACTTCGTCAAGGAGAAATACTCAAATTCTGCAAGTGTTTCGGGCCCGGATGGATAAACTCAAAGAAACATACCAAAGTCAGGACCCCAATCTGTGGAGAAAAACCCGCATGTTCCTTGAGAAGCACCTCAATGCTTCCCATCTGCACATGGAGCCAGCCATCTTACTGTTCACAGCTGGCCAAGAAGCTGAGAAAGCGCTGAGGTGCCTCAGTGATGAGATTGCTGATGCTTTTGCCTTCTCCCAGAATGCTACTGCAATCAAAATTAACGGGGCAGACAAAGCCGAAATGGATAGTGATGTTGTTAAGATGGAGGTGGATGACAAGCTCAGCTCTGGGTTCAGCGAAGGCAAGAAGGTAGCAGTGGTGCATCGTTTCGAGTTACTGCCTGCAGGCTCCACCTTGATCTTTTACAAGTACTGTGACCATGAAAATGCAGCATTTAAGGATGTGGCTCTTCTGCTGACTGTTCTCCTGGATGAGCAGTCACTGGGAAAGAGCCTTACCGTGCCAGAAGTTGAGGAGAAAGTGAGGGATTTCCTCGGGACCAAGTTCACCAGTTCAGATGTTCCTAGTTCTTACAATAGCATGGATACAGATAAGCTGAGTGGACTGTGGAGCCGTATATCTCATCTTGTGTTACCTGTTAGGCCTGAAAAGGGCCTTCCTGTGGAGGGATGCACATAAAAGTTGTTAGAGAGGACTCTGGAAAGGCGGAAGACAATATGTTGTAATGGCTGAACAGGGAAGAACTACTACTATTGTGGCTGCTGAGCTCAGGCAGCACAAAGTTCTTTCTGTGCAAAGCAATTTCACCAAGTGGCAGGGTTGCTTCTGCTAAATAACTGGGACTTCTCTAAATGAACTGCAGAACGTAAACAAGGAACTTGATTGTTCTTGGTAAGTTGTCTTCAGTAACTTACTCAGGTTTGGTGTCCTGGAGTTAGAAGCAAGCATCCACAACTGCAGAACACTCATCTGCTCATGAAGCTGTCTTGGTGCACTGTTGGCTTTGCTGTGAAGATCAGATCCCCTTCTGCTAGTGGATAAAAGCTAGTATCACGTGTAACAAGGTAACAGGATGTAAAACCATCAGCTTCATCTGCCAGAATTGCTTCCTTTTCTTACAATACATTGAAAATGATAAAGTGACATGAGTCTAAGCACAAGTCTTTTCTTGGTCCATTTAACTACAGCATAGATGTCAGCTGTCTCTGGAGACTTCTAGAAATGGCGAGAATTGCTTGAGAGATTTGTGACTTGTAGAGGACCTTTCAGCAAGCATTTCTTCCTAAAATGAGTCTGCCCCAACCAGTCAGGAGAGCGAGAAATTTTCAGACATTAGCTTGAAGTTAGTAGTAGATGTCAGTTAAATGATCCCTTAGCAGCTCTTTGCCTCACTGCTTCCAAGAATTCTCTGCTGTTTGTCAAAGTCTGTGAGTCTTAACGTTTGGGGAAAAATGAAAAAGCCACGTGTGTACTAAAGACCTGTTACATCTCCTTTCCAAACAAAAGTTTAGGAAGACATAAATATTTCTTCCTTTAATAAGATAACTATTTTTGCATCAAGAGAATTTATTTATTTGTGGTACTCAGTATATTAGAAAACGGATCTTTTTTTCATGTGTCTGCATATAACCTGCTGCTTGCTGCATCAGCTTTTAGTGAAGAACAGATCTGCAACACGTGTTTTTAAAACACATTTTTAGAATGCCTCCTACCAAGAATCCCTCATATCAGACTAAAAACATATATGTGTTTCTATTGTAAATATTTTGTGTAAAAAAAAAAAAAAAGTGAATTGCAGCACTTCCATTTCATTGCTGTTAGTATGTGCTCTTCAACCACTGGTCTAAGTGCGTTCAGTTTTATTGAATTTGAGTGTGTGAAGACTGCTCTCATATTAGTGGGATGTTTTCTTTTATCAGCTGAGATAGTGGCTCTTGGACCCATCCTTTATTCACAAGTCCCTTGAGCTGTCCTGTAAACATCCTCATTAACTAGGAAAATCTCTTGGAGGTGCTGGAGCTTCTGACTTCTTTGTGCAAGCAAAAGTTAGGGGTGTGATGTGGAATTGACCAAAATCACCTTAAACATATATTAACATAAAAGAACACAGTTTGAGAGACACATAACTGTGGTCACTTAAAGCAGTGGTGAATTTGTTTTGACCCCTTAGGTCCAGCATTGGATAGTGCTTTTTATTTTATTGAAAATAAATATAAACAGTAAAAAAGACATGGAAGAGCTGCTGTTCTAGATGTTTAAGAATAGCTCAGGAAGGACAAGATGGCATTCACATTTTGAACATTTCACTGGACAAATGCATTTTTTAAAAAAACAACCAAACTGTGACTTATTTCTGAGTGTACCCTGATAGCATATCTGCTTGTATATTATGTAAACTATTTTAGTAATCATTAAAAATAAATTTACTTGTTTGTTTTATAAAACGTTTTCAGATTTGCCCATTGAATTTCACGTGCTCAGACTTCCTGGCTTATATGTTTAAGGCTATTCCCTTACCTTTGCCCAGATACATACACCTAAAATAAGACCTTTTGCGTAATTTAGAAGACACTTGAGTGGGGTGGATAGTATCTGAGCTATTCTCTAGCTGGACATGATTCAGGAAACTGTAATAGCTCTGAATTTTCTCTTACTTGGTGTTCTTGTAGTGTTTCTCAATTCTCATTTCAGCTGGAATTTATGTTAATGTACGGTTCACTTGTTTCATTAGTCTGATATCAGAGTCAGCAGATGACTGAAGAGACGACTCCATTCTTGTCCCATTCCTAGCCGCATCTTCCTGTACCTTCTGGGCCAAGTTAGTGTGCTGTGAGTGGCTGAAGGGACAGATCTAAGCTAAAAAATAGCTTAGAAAAAAAGGATGCTCTTAGCAGAGTTGCCATCCACACACACACACAAAAAAAAAAAAAGGTATGACATGCCTTATACTAACTATACTAAGATTCCATGCTCTTATACTAACAAAACATGTAATCCACTTTACTCTCTTTTATTAACCCCCCTCTTCCCCCCAAATGAAAAGAATTATTAATTAAGAATTAAAAAGATTTAAGAACGATGTTCCCCTATTTCAAGACAAAATAGAAAGGTGTCTGGAAGCTAAAGACAATGTTCTACTTGGTGCTGTGACAGACAAGGAAGAATTACATTTTTGGTAATTGTAGGGAAAGTGAAATGTATTTCCATGTATATGGTCTGGACAAAATAAAAGCAAGATGCTATACACAGCCCCTTCTGGAGGAGTGGGAAGGGTTGGAATTAGAAGACAGTTCCTGCTGGTGAAGAATTAGGTCTTGTTTGTGGCTTTGTCCCTAAAAGTCTCTCATTAAGCATCGGCAGGTAGTTAAGTCAGATCTCATTAAGTAACTCCTCCTCAGCCAGAGGTGAAGAGTAATACCTGGCTGTTGCTCAGAGGCAGCTGATTACTATCCTCCTTGGTATTATTATTTCATTGCCTGCAGCAGATAGAGAGCCAGCTGATGTTTTCAAAATGATAAAATGCTTTGGCTTCTTCCAGAGAAATCTCATTTCTGAAGTTGACTCCTTAATTGTCAACAACTCAGCAAATCAAATAGCCTGTGATAGCAAAGGTGCGGTTACAGACAGCAAAGACACCAGGTCTGGCCTTGAGGCTGAAAAGGGGATGATTCTTGTTCAGTGGGCTTACATCATATAAACTTTGGGTAGAATGTGATTCTAGGGGAGCAGAAGCAGTCAAGCTCTAATTTGTAGACAAAACAGTACAGAACACTTATTTTCCAGCACTCTGCTAATTGGATTGGAAAATGTAGCGCTATTCTGGTAATAAGAAATGGCAGCACAGATCATTTGGTTGTGTTGAATGGTGAACTGTGTGCATTGCTAGAAATAGACTTTTAACCCTTTAATATGAAATCCTGAAATTACTTGTCTACTGTTTCCTTCATTGCTTTCTCCACCAACTGACTCAGGATCTTGCTTTTCCTGGAGTGAGACACCCAGGAAAGAGAAAATGGGATTTTGTCCCACTAGGGATCTTTTCCCAGGGCAGTCAAACTGTTCCTCGTGTTGGGAGCAGATGGACAGATGCCTGGGAGCTCGCAAGAATCCTCTGCAGGTAGCCAGGCCAAGCAGAGCATAGAACATTGGCCCTCTTCTGTAATTCTTGCTGTTGCCTTTGTGCACCTGGGGGATGGCAATATTTATTTTGCCTTCAGCAGCAAATGATGTGAAAGGGACCTAGAACAATACATCACCTCATCTGTTGTTACCTTGTCTCGCACACCCTGCTCTGAGTCATGTTGCACTGAGCAGAGGAGTTTTGAATATGCTAAGCAGGTTCATGATAAGGAATAATCCCCCCCCCTTTTTTTTTTACACCAACAACAGCATTTACTCATTTTCTACAAATTTAAAAAAAAAAAAAAAAAAAAAAAGTCATGCCTTTGATATCTTAGTGTGAAAAATGTATTTTGAAATGATAATCGATTCAACACAAATTGGGTGTAAAAGGCAAGGTGAGTTCCACGTTACGGTAGACGTATACGAGTACTTTCTGTACAGAATGAAGTTATATGCACTGTCTGTGGTGCAATTGCCATTATTTATTTAGAAAAAAATGTGATTTTGGAGGTGCATGCTGATAGATGAACAACTTGCCAGATTCTGTGCTAAGATTCTGTAGCACAGCTGGAAAACTGAGACCAAATCTGAAGTGATCTATAGTGAGTCCTTCTGTTTTATAAGCCCAAATCACCCAGAGGACAATTTTTCACGCATTGTTTCTGCTGTGAGACAAAGCTGCAAAATTGTAGGAGTATGTAGAAGGGGAAGGAAGGGAGTTCTTGTAGTCCAAACAGCTGTCCTGTGTCCTGTTTTATTGTCAGCGCCTGACAGTTGGATTTATAATGGAGTGCCTGGACAACCTCATTCCACGTTCAACAGGTGGAAGCACCCTTCCCCAAATTCCTCCATGGCTCTTGGGAGCCGCGTCAGTCAAGGAAAGGGGGGGAGGCAGGCTGGGAGGGATCCCTTCGCTCTTTCAGTTGCAATAGCCAGCTGCCTCTTTCTAATTTTAGAAGGGGTGTGCAAGAGTAATATGGAGTGGAAAACTTTCCAAACCTCTCTCTTAAAGCTGCAATAGCCAAGTTAGTGTAAGATGAGATTGTGGCTCCTTAGCCTTAACTTACTATCTGTCTCCATCCGCCGCTTCCAGTGCTTGGGGAGTGCTTGCTGCATTATCTCCATTGCTTCACAGCTTAACGAGCAGTTCATCAAACTGGATCGGGACCGGAGTGTTCAGTTCTTCCTTTTCTCTCAGCTGTGGCTGTTTGCAGGTAAATAGTGTCCTTATTTCTGATCTTAGAGAATTTCCTAAGAGTGCTGCATTTGCCATAAGAATTTTTCTCCTTTTTTTTTTTTTTTTTTTTTTTTTTTTTGTGTGTGTGTCAGGTCTGCCTGTGAGAGCTTTATGCACACTGTACGGAATCTTTAGTAATGCAAGGTTTTATGATTAAGTTCCACTGATACAGAGAATAGAAGCCGTATAGAAGCAACAAACAGAGTAGTCAAACATTGCCTTTTAATTTTGACTGACTGAAAAATGATTTTCATGTTTGAGAAAATCCTAATGTGATTCCTTGTTTGCCTGAAAATGAAAAGGAGCTTGAAACTAGATTAACTGCTTCCAAGCAGAAAGTGGAAGCTATGTTTAAAAGCATAATTAAAAAGCCAATGTATTACAAAAGTGCTGAATAATTTAAAAAGGCTGCCAAGCCTGCAATATTTAGCACTGAATTTAAGTAAACACTAGGTGATGATGGGCAATGTAATAATTTAATTTGCCCTTGTCTGTGATTAGAGCTCCCATATGCTGTTGTAATATTGCCTTCATTGGCTGAAATTATTGATATTATAGCTAACAGTTGTCTCCTGCATTTGGGAGGCACAGGTTTGTTCTTTGAGAATTCAGGAGGGAACGAGGCACCACTTACACCCCTTTTTCCTATTGGAGCCATGCATGTCTTTCAGTGTTCACATATTTTTTTTTTCTTCACCTGGCAAAACAAAAACAATTTTCAAAGGTTTAACCACTGACATCTCAAGCTTGCCTCGTTTCAAAGAAGGTATGCTTACTCTGGGAAACATGCTCTGTAATTAGTTTGTGTATGTAAAGGAGCCAAATTAAGGTTAAATGGGTATCCTGTAATTGTGACATGATTAAGCTTTGAGTTGCTTAAGCTTTGTAGCTGTAAAGCTCTCTGTGTTTAGGGTGTTTTCAAATGTTGTTCCCATACTGGAATAATTTATATGCATAATGTTCACCATTCACAATAGGAGGGGCTACGTAAAAATCATTTAATCCTTTTCAGTTTAAGGGAGGAGAAAAAAAAAAGTAATTTTAGTTATCCTTTAGGGGTTGGGGTAGAAAACTCTCCGCCCCCGTGCTCCCCCAAGAAATTTGGCATCTGTAATCAAACAAGCATACTAATGATTGAAAACCAGAGTCTGGTGGAGTTGTAGACAAGCCCTGAAGGAGACGTTCCCAAAATAACTGTAGGAATCATTTATTTTTTTCCTATTCTAATGACTTTCCTTCTTCAGTGGAAATAATTTTGTTACGGTTGGATAACATCTTAGACCTATTTTTGAAATGTGGGTGGTTTTAATGCATTTTTTGGGGGGGAATATATGCAACAGCAGGTAGCCTGCTAACAGACTTTTCCGGGTGCATAATAACTATTAAAAGTGAAATTAAGTCTGTGGCACTTAAGTCATCCCTGTGAAGTTTTGCAAACGTTTTGTTAATATTTAAACTCAAATTTGGAAACCGGGAGTAATCAGAGCCGCTTTCATTTTATTAAATATATATATATATATATATAGTTTTTGTGAGGATGATTTGGCTGTGAATACAAACGCCTGAAAGATGGTGTTCTGGTTTCGACTGGAGTTGTTTGGCGAACACGCCAGCCCCGTCAGCTAACAAGCATTGCGAAGCGCTCCTTGCACCAAAACCCGGACACCCGGCCCTGCCGCTGCTCTCGGTGCCACAGCGCTCGGACGCGGGCTGAGGCAGCGAGACCGTGGAAGAAAGAGGCGAGAAGCCGGGAGGAGGACGCGGGAGGACGGTGTCCCTGAGGCGGGGGGCCCGGGCCCCGGCCGAGATAGGCCTGGCGGAGCGGGCCGGGCAGGCCGCGCCGCACACAACATGGCGGCGAGGAAGGGAGGGAGGCGAGCGGGACGGCGCGGCGCCGCCATCTTGGGGAGGTCGGCGGCCGGCCGGTTCTCGCGAGACTTGCCCGGCAGCTCCCGCTCTCGCCGCCGCTGCCGCCGACTCCGTGTGAGGCGCGGGCCGGTAATGGCGGCGGGCCGGCGGCGCTGAGGCACCGCGCAGCGGTGGGCAGCGGAGCCGAGCTCGGGGCGCCGCCCGCTCCCGCCGCCCTTCCCTCCGCTCCCGCGGCATGCCCCGGGACCTGCCCCCGGGGCGGCGGGCGTCGATCGGCCGCCGACGTCGCCGTCGCCAGGTGAGGAGGCGCCGGGAGCGGCCCC
>NC_048900.1:11089019-11167125 GCF_011077185.1 Oxyura jamaicensis | reverse complement strand
GGGGCGGGGCCGGCGGCGGGGGCCGGGCCGGGCCGGCGGGGCTCTGCGGGCCGGGCCGGGCCGGGCTGGGCTGCCGGCCCTGCCGGCTGTCACCGCGCTCGGCCTCCGCTGGCTCCTCTGGCTCCCCGCCGGGTCTGTCCGCTTTATTTCTGCTTCGTTTGGTGGGGGGAGCGGGCGGGGGGTTCCTCGGTGCCTTTCCCTTCGCTGGGAGAACCGCCCGGAGCCGCTTCGTGCCCCGAGCCGGGCTCGCCGCCTACCTCAGCCGCTCGTCGGGCCCGCACCCGGTGCCCCCGGTGCTTCCGGGCCGTGCCGGGCCCGTGGCAGCCACTTGGCAACCGAACCGTTCAGGCAGGGCTGCGGGAGAACAGCGCCGAAAGGCTCTGCCCGCTACCTCCCTGCCGCCCAGAGCGCCTTCTGCCTTTACTCGTGCCATTCGTTAGCATCAAGCGTTCTAGACTAGTGTGACTGCGGCTCTTTATTTTATTATTTTTTATTTTCCCCCCCGGATGGGGTTTGCTGCGATGTGATGCCTCCTGTTGATGCAGACGCTGGGAGCAGTTGGTTGCTGCCTGCCTTAGGATGAAAGCTGTATCTCAGCAACCAGGCGTCTCCTGGCACGCTGCGTGCCCGCTCGCCGAGGTTTCCAAGCGGAACAGGTGAACTCCCCGGCGTCTCGGGGCTGAAATTTGACAGCTCGACCAGGCAGCGCTGTGCTTTGGTCATCTGAAACTCCTTCGCGGGGCTGCAGAGTGTACAGGCTTGAAGGCTGGCTCGAGAGCCCGCTGCCACCAAAAGTGTGGCCCAAACGCATGGGAAGCTGCGGCCGGTGGGGCGCTGGGTGGGTAGCTGGTGAGCTCAGCGTGCTGTCAGCCCGTCCAGGCTCGGTTATACAAACTGCTCACTGTTCCACGTAGTTCTGATTGCTACAACAGTTTCATTAGGTAATGCTTCGGCTAATTAAATAAAACAGAGGGTGTGGCCATGCTAACACTGTAAACTGTTGAAGGCTTCGGTTTCTGCAAGTGACGCTACCTTAAACAAAGCTATGCTGCATCCACTAAATGCAGCAACGTAATTTCTATAGTATGACACATTTCTGCACCGGGCCCGGGTACTGTGGAAACTTTACTGCTGATTGGATTAGATCTTGTGGTACGCTCCCTAGGCTAGGTGTGGTGGGAACTGGAAGAAACATGGTTTATAAATTATAAATCATTTTGTCTGCACATATTTGTTTTACGAAGCTATTGCATAGCTCTATTTTGTTGCTGGAACGCAGGGAAGGCTTTAGCGATATAAACAGCCCTAATGTGGGAAGCGTCTTTCAAGTCTTGGAATAACTTTGTCAGTGACATGTGCCACTATCATGTAATTATCCTTTGTGAAGTAAACTGCGGGTTTCTGCCAAGACATGTATGTTGTATCAGGCATCGGAAGGTAAAGACACTGACGTGATTAGTCTGCTTGATTTTGGGTGGTCAGCTGGGGCTGTAGTCCTGCTGACATCTTTGAAGTCAGACACGTTTGGTACTGGTTGAAGTGTTGGTGCACAAAGATCTCTCTTTTAAAGTACTGTGTCCATGGCAGTTAAGCAAAGCTGCGCAGTGTAAGGTGTGCGAGCATAATGTTTTGCTGCTGCTTCTCTTTCCCCACTTAAGCTGTGCTGGCATCGACCCTGCAGCAAACTGCTTCAGTTTGCTGAGCTGGTAGAAAACCAACCCAACAACAACAAAAAAGCGAATATTTTTCTGTTGGGTTAGTGAGTTGAACTGGCTCAGCATGCAGTCAGATGAGCATTGCATCTATCACAGAGGAGAGGCAGGATTGCTAGGGAGGAATAAGTGTTATCCTTCATCATTGTCAGGTTGCTAAACTTGCCCAATTTCACCTTATAAATTCATAGAAGGACTAAGACGACTTTTTTTTTAATCAGTACAGTGTTGTTTAAAATCTGCTGCTGGTGTACCGAGGCTAATGCAACTTGTGCTGTATAAACCAGTATACGCTGTATTAATGAGAAGAAATAGTGGTAGAATTCTGATAACAGAAGTTGAGAGTAGGGAGAGAACTTTCCTGGTTCAGTTGCTATATTAGGCTGGATCAGAATGAATGTAATATTTATCTGTAGACGTAAGTGCGTGGAAGATCTGTGTATCATTGTTCTAATGATGTAATAGACTTTAATGGACGACTCTGTCGAGGATAAAATTACGTGTATGCGTACATCTGAAACCTTTGTCAATATACTGCAGAAAGAATAGAGCAAATAAAATAACAAATCAATTAAAGGAGTCAATTGAAACAGATGCTAACAGATTCTGCCTGTGTTTCAGCTCTGTAAGAACAGGCTCACTGAGGCCAAGATTTCACACAAAGTGTGATCCATGGCAAAAAGGTGCCCAAGTTTAGAACAAAAAAAAAAAAACATACCTTTTCCTCTGACATTTCCTGCTTATATGAATGTGATGTGTTATGTTTGCTGGTAGGAAAATACAGCAGGTGGAATTGTCACACCAAAACAGAAAAATCTGGATTTAGTGTTCAGGCCCTTAAAGCATTTCATGGGATGGAATAGTAATTATTTAAATCGGATATTTAAATTGGAATAATAAATAGGATTTTTTTTTTTTTTTTTAGTGAGTTCAAGAAAAAGTCATCTCAGCAGAGCCCTAGTGCCAGTCATTGCATTGCCAGGTCAGAGGCAGTGTGCTGGTGGCCACTCTTCAGTCGGTGTGTAGCTGTTTGGTTGTGTTTTTGTTTTGTTTTGTTTTTGTTTACTTTGAGTTTGCTGTTTGTTTGCTTTGGTGTTGTTATTTTTGACCTCTGAAATGTTGTTACTGAGACATTGTGCTTCTGAATGCAGCTTCAGAGCAAAGTGACTTTCCCTGAAGTTTTCATGCACTTTAGTGATGCGCTGAGAAACACAGTGATCGATCTGCAGCTGACAGAGCCGCAGATGAAGTTGCTGCTCTGCTCACGGGTCCTTGGTATTGTTGAAGATTGCAAGTCGTGTTGTACACTCTCAATATTGACAGGTTTGGTTGTTGTACTCAGCCAAAGGAGTTGCCTATAAAGTCTAACACTGTCTTGGTGGAGTGTTCCTTGTGGCATAAAGGCTACAGGACGCTGGCCTTTTGAAGGCAGGGCTTGTTGAAGAAGTTGAGCTTATTCTGCTGAATGGATTTATTCTGGGCTGCATGGAGTGAGAATTTTCCAATTTGCAATGTACAGTCACTGGAGATGGAATGACTGAACTTGTATTAAGGCTAAGGCAACAAGTGCAGGAGGGTTTTATCGTTCTTGAAAGTAGCATGTGTTGCTTCTTTCCTCCTCTGTCATAAATGTAGAACTCCTGAATGGATAGGCAAACCCTTGTGTGCATCTCCTTAATAAATGGTGCATTGTCTGTGCCTTTGTACTCCGATTTCTTCACGAACAATGAATCAAGTTACGCTAGCTGTCACAACATTCGTTTCAATAGATTTCCTCAGAGCACCTCCTAGCACGTGATGCAGCAGAGTAAGACGTACAGTGCATTTTATTTTTGGTTAAACTACTGAACCATTTTTTACTTCCAGCCTCTGCTTTTACATCGTCTGTGATGAAGCAGGGATGCTTTTGCAAGCTGCCGTATCTTCTCCCAGCAGAAGTCTGTTGTAAATACCATCCTCAGCTTATACTTGGGCAGAACCGTTCAGAAATGTTTCATTTATAGAGGAATCTTCAGTGTAGTTTGGATGCAGATTTAGTATCTGGCTGATGTCAGTGGTTTTGTCTTAGAGCTCATGCAACATGTTCCTATTTTTCTGGTATTTTCTGGTGTTTGATGGATGTGGGACTGTTGATATCGTTTTTATCTTACTGGTTAATGGTTAGAGGTAGTGACATCTGCTTTGGCATTTGTTGCTGCTTTTCTGCCTGCAAATGTGTGTTGCATCTTGACTGTGCTCTTCTTTACAATGGCTTTAATATCCCTAAAAGCTTTTTAAATGTTTAAACGTTTTTCTAGCTTAAGACAGATCAAATGTCACATATACATAGCTTTTAAAATCTTCTGGGGTGTTGTTTTTAATCAGTATGTTCCAAAGCTGGAAGAAGCAGAATGTGTTTTACTGTTCGCACTGCAAGCCAAAATACGGAGTGTTTTATAAAATTTTACTTTAAATGTTTACTTGAGCAGCTAACATTTGCAATCTCCTTGGGCAGTGTTGGTTATTGTCAGTGTTGTCTTGCATCGACTTCAAGTAATTGCTATCGTTCTACGTGCCCTCACTCATGGCGTGCGGTGCAGTCTGGACCAGTAAAATATTCCTGAGTTGGGTAATACCAGCAGCAGGGCAGATCAAATACCAAGCAGAACCACCTGAACAGCCACCCTGGATGGTGTGAACCCATTGACTGTGTAGTTTGGCACAACTGAAAAATCCCGAGAAGAAAAGTCCCCAACTTTCGGGCTGAAGTCATTTGGGAGGAGTGAAGCAGAAGTTGCAAGCTCAGAGGTGGTACAGTGAGGAAGTGCTGAGATGCAGTTTGTTTTTGTGAAGCGTTGGCCAGTTGGGGTTGGACTTGGGCATTGAATTATTAACATCCTTTTAGAGCCACAGCCCCTGAAATGTGTTTCATTTGAAGGCTTATATAATAAATGAGCACTGAGAGAAGGCAGGGGGAGGACCCGGCTGGTTGTGCAGAGCAGGCTGTAGTTTGTTATAGCTGTTTGTTTGTTACACAAATTTTATTAGTAGATTGTTGCACTGGAACTTGTCCCCAGTCCCAAGGAAGGTCAGTAGATCACCAGCATCAAATTTTGCCTTGAGAGAGTTTCCTCTACATATATTGAGGCTTTTTTTTTTTTTTTTAATGTTAATTTGATAAGAGAATAACCAAGTCTTAGAACAAAGTAGTATGGCTATTTTGAGCTGTTGTTTATTTGGGGTAAGGCAATATGGTGAAAGCTCAGAAAAATGAGTAGGAAAAGGTATTTGTATTGCAGACTCCAGCACGTCACTAGAAACTGTTTTCTGCGGTATTTAAGGAGACGTGGAAAGTGTTTCTGGCATCTTTAAATAGAAATTCCCTCCCTTTCAGCAGGCTGGCTCAGCAAAGCGGGGTCTGACCATGCGTGTCCACCTGTGCCCGTCTGTTACTACCAGCAATCCACAGCTGGCTGGACTTCGAGAGGGGCTTTGGGATTCTGAAGTCAGCTTGCCATTATTTGTAATGGAAAATTTAAAATACTTTGCCAACAGGAAAAATGTCCCTAACGCCTTTGTGTCTGCGTGCATTTTCCTTGTGGCTATGTGGTGGGCGCTGTGTGAGGCTCACGTGTGGTGGGACACGCTGGAGCTGGCTGCGTGGCCTCCCCACGTGCACTTGAGCTCCAGTGGTGTCTCCACAGCGAGGAGGAGGTGGTGGCAGTGCCACCAGCCCCGCTCCCTCTCCTCGAGGGAGAGGCAATAGCAGCTTCAAGCCTTTGCCCTTGGGTGATGGGTGCAGGTTACGCTGTGTGTCACACACCAGTACGGGACCGGGGTATTGATCATGTTCCCCAAGGCTTCCTTTCCTCTCCTTCTGCTTGCCTGAGGATGGAGCCTGTGGTGCAACACAGCTCAAACAGCGAAAAAGAACCAAAAAGCTACTTCCAGTCCTTACCAGTCGACTTCACTTTACCACAGAACCCCATCAACTTTCTGCCTGAACAAGGTAAGAAAGAGCAAGGGATGAGGAAAGGCAGGCGGCTTTTCTATCGGCACCACGGCTTTGTGGTGGCTTAACCTGCGTCGAGTGCTGGCCTCGTGTATTCCCAGGCTGTAACAAAAACACTTTTAACGGGCTTAAACATTTAAGAACATCCCTCAGAAGTCAATATTAATAATTTCTTTCTTTCCCTACCCTTAGCAAAACTTCATCTTTTCCTTTTGTGTGATTTGTTTTAATTTGGCATCCCTTGTGTTGTAATAAGACACAGAGTCCTGAGGAGCAGTGTTCCCCCTGCACACGGTGCTTTTTTTTGGCGTTCCACATAACCACTAAATGCTAACAAAAACTGTGACCAACCTCCTGGTCACAGTCTCTGCCTTCTCTGAATCCATATGATTCAGTTTCCTCTCCTGTTTCCTTATTTCGGTGTCATGACTTCTGAATTTCCTCTTTCTTTTGCTCGAGGTTGTGCTACCAAGAAAAAAAAAATTTTTCTGAGGATACTTGAAAAACTGTACAATGAGACCACTGTGCCAGTTCCTTTTCTTCCTTTTTGCTGCTCTCTGCTAGTTCTTCACAAGTTTGTTCCATTTCTCTGTCATACCTGTCTTTTTCTCCATTCTTTCTCATTTTTTTACATCCTGCTTTCCTGCCTCTTTTCCTAGTCCTGGTCTCTTGACATTTTTGAGAACCTTTGTTAAGCATATCTTATTCTCACATCGCCCTTTCATTTCACAAATGCTACTCTCTTACTATATTGACTTGTTATTTTGTTACCTGCTGTTTCTGCTGTTCAATACCATCCTTGGTATGTGTAGTAAATAGAATTCTTTTTTTTCTTCTCTTTTTTTTTTTTTTTTTTTTTTTTTCCCCCCGTGTACTTCTCTTCGTTACTGTTTCTTCCTTTCTGGTGTCATCTCATGCCCTTTCTGGTCCATCAGTCTTCAGTTTGGCTTCCCATAGGAACTGCCTTTGTGGAAGAGAGCGGTGATTTTTATTTTATTTTTTCTTGCAGGAGTTCAGATTATAGCCTTTTCTTGCCGGTTCCCACTTAACGTGCTCATCTGCAGCAGTTCTGCTGCACCTCCTTACGTGTAGGATTATCTGCTGTGGACAAATGAGTAAAGAGAAGAGGGGCCCGTGGTGTAGGCTTGAAATGTCCGAGCACAGTGGGGTTTGCACCTTCGCCGCTCACTCGACCAGGCTGGGCAAAGCAGCATGCAATGAACCTGGGCAGGCAGGCAGCATCTACCAGGGAGCAGTCAGATAACCAGATCAGGTTTGCTGAATCTGCGGTCTCCTACCTTTGGTCACAAACCCTTCAGATCCTCGTGGCCTTATCCAGCCTGCAGATAACCTTTGGCTTCCACAGGTTCTTTGGAATTTCAGTTGTTGAGCTTCTTTTTGTCCAACCCCCACCCTCCTTCTTTTAAGTTGCGTGTTAGATGATGTTGGATCATTCAGTTTAGAAAAAAATATGTATATTTTTGAAGCAGTCGTTTCAGAATGCAATTTTTACAATGTGTTTATTCTTAAAGTTGCTCATGTGACATTTTTTTTGTTGATGTACGATGTGTTTTCAAAAATAGTTTAAACTTCCTAGTATTATTCTATGGTCAGTATTAATTTCAGAGCATTTCAGTGTTTAACTGGTCTGCTACATGGCATGTAAATCCTATAAATAGATTGGCAACTGTATCTTGATTTACTTTTTTTTCTCCTCTGCCCCCTGGCTGTACTCTTGGTAGCATTGAAGTGCCTGCTGGCTCGTTTAACTTCTGGCAGGGGCAGGGCATTCATTTAGACGAGTACTTCTGTAGAAAGAAGTTATTTTATTAATCTTTAGCAATTCAGGTGGTGAGAACCGACATCGTTTGTAGGTAGATCTTAAAAAGTTAATAAATTCTCCCCTGCAGAGGAGGAGAGAGGGACATAAAGACCTTTATAGTTATGAATTACGTTGCGTATGAAAACGACTGCAGCGTTGGCTTCCTGAAACTGTAGACAGCTCCGGAGTGCTCAGTTCGATGTTTTTTTTTTTTGTTGTTGTTGTTGTTTTTTTTTCCATCTTCCCCCCCAAACAGCAGCAACCTGAGTTGAGCAAAGCAGCTTGGTGGAGCTCAGCAGGCTGCGCTGAAACCAGCGCGAGGCCGATCCCAGACCTGGGGCTGGCACTGCAGGTATTTGTTAGGAAAATACAGCAGGGTGCTATGTGATCACTCCCTGGCTTTTACAGTAAGAAGCTGAGGAGCCTTTTATAGAGCAGCACAGTGTTCTGAGCTGAGGCACTGCAGCAGTGCTGCTGAGCATCAGCACAGAGCTGGGAGCGATCAGCAGCACTGAGGTGTTCACAAGGCGGGTTTGCTGCTTCAGCCTGGCTTGTGCTCTGCTTAGCACGGGCAATAGGCTGGCAGCCTTTTCTCAGTGTCAGGCTGAAAGGTACAATGAATAATTTCTCACACATTTTTAATAAATCTGGCACTTTCCTTGAAGAGTTTAGGAATACCTAGAGTATATTACAATACTGCATTCACAGGGCATAACAGGCTATATAGGGTTGTGTGTTTATAATAAGGAGGACAGTTCTAGTCCCGGATAAGTTTTCTTAAATATATTGGCAATTGAAAGGATAAGAGTAAATCCCAAGCCATTACTTAAGAAATGGTTGCTTGTTGAGAAGTTCTTATGCTAAACTTACGTATCAGGTGGGTTTTGTCACATTTCTGTTTGGGCCAGAAACCTGATAATGTGCAGCAGCTCTCAAACTTGGTTCTTTATGGAAAATTCCTGCACTTTTATTAATGCTCGCTTTCCACTTCTCTAGCACAACACTTCTTTGCTCCAGTGGTGGAGAAGATAACTAAGATCATTTCCAGGGCCAGGGCCTTTGCAGCATGAGTGACGTGAGGCTCCACACTGTGGGTCTGCATGAACAAGCTCTGCAGCACCTGTTCTAAAAGCAAAATCTGCCATCTTTTGCAATGAAAACAATAAGAAATAACTAATTCCATAAATTACCTGCCTTTTCTTTTGCTGGTTGTAGTGTCCTGCTGTGGGGTTCTGTTCTGTCTTGAACAGGGACAAGTGATACACTCATCTGGCATTGGCACAACTGAGTATTCTCCTCAAACCTTTATGGGTTCAAGCTGTATTGCCTCTGTTTCCCCTTCAAGTGCAGTATTTCAGCATGGTCATCTTCTGTTGGCTTTGCGGGAATACTTACTGCTGTGGTATGAATTGAATGTCCTCTGTTTTTTTTAGGAAGTTTACTCTTATTTGCAACAAATAAAGAAAACAAAAGCAAAACCCGCTTTATCTAGAGAATCACGTGGTTTCTGAACAACTGCAGGGCATAAACAGATTTGTAGTTTGCTACCAAATTTCTGACTTTGTTCATGATGCAGGTTTGAAATTGTATAAAGTGAATATCCATCCTAGTGATTGAGATCATATGATCTTTAGCATATGACCTTTGATTTTTATGTGAATATTTTTTTTTAGAGAAATTGACATGATGTGGACCAATAAATCAAATGAGGTGCCTCTACGAAGTCCAAGGCATAACCGAGCCAAGGATTCTACCAGAGGTAGGGATTTTTATTTTGTTTCATTGCTTTATTCTAAAACACGTTTTATTGTGACTGCTTTCAAATGTTGTGGAGTTTTTATAGACAGCATTCTTCTGCCTCAGTTTGGAAGCTAAGGCCATGTGTTACACGGCTCACGGCTTCCTTTCTGCAGAGGTAGCAGTTTTGTACTCTGATCTGCAGAGTATTTGCTGATCTGCAGTAGGAATTGCCAGCCTGTGGTATAGTTGCCAAGATAGCACAGACAGATATTTTTTTGACTGTTGTAGAGGGGGAACAGTGCAGGAACATAAATTGGGAACAGTAGTCTCTCGAAAGAAGTGCCTGAGAGGCAGCCACTCCTGATTCTCTTGCTCAGTTCCAAAGTGGTAAAGAGCTGAGGCTGTTGAAAAGCAGCAGTACATCACCACTAAGATGACTGGCAGTGCTTACATCACCCTGAGTTGGAGGAATCCAGTTAGCTTTTTACTGTCATGATTAGCCTGTAATTTAGGGAGAGGGTGAGTATGCTGCCATCCGTAAGAGGAAGAAAGTTCTTGTATGGGAGAGCAGCTGAGTCACATGTTAAGTCTGTGGTTCAAGATCAAGCATATGATCGCCACTATGACAAAACTGAATGCCAGAAATTATTTTACAAGTAGAAACAGATGAGTATTTTATCTGTGAGAGGATGTTATTGTTGATTGTCTCTTGAGATAGCTTCAGTTTCTTTTCAAATTACATACGTTGTTAGACTGAGGTGTCCTGTAGACATGAAGCACTGTCTTTCAAGGACAAAGCAAAGTCTTTTCTGTGCTAATTCCTTATCCTTATTCCTTGATGTTGTTGCATCTTACCTGAAATGAAAGTGTCAGTTGTTTGTTTTGTTTTGGTTTGTTTTTTTTACTGTAAGGAGACTCTTACTTTTTATTTTTTAACTTTCTAATACTACTGTCCTCCATGGCTCCTATCCACATTAAGGTTTTGCACATTAGATTTTTTATTTTTCTTGAAAGAAAGAAGGGAACTGAAGACATAATTATTTTTAGAGGAAAGTACTACTGTATCCTACTGACCTCGGTTGTGCGTAGAGCTCATGCTGTCTATTAAGGTTGAAAGTTGATTAGTGCCTCCTGTCTGCTCTTCACAAGTATTACTTCTTTTTTGTTTGTAGGGTGTAGAGTTCAAACGGGTTACTATTCAAAATTCACGAGTTCAAAGCTTGTTTTTTGAGTAGTCTTTCATTGACCATGTATTCATGCTCAGTTGACTGGAGAAGAAAGGACGGGAGAGAAACAAAAACCAAAACCAAAACAACAACAAAAAAGTAGTTACCTTACATTTTCCTATTACACTATAGGTTATTTGTGTTGGGGTAGATAACTGTCTTTACGTTATCTTTTAAACATCTTCTATAATGAGTGGTAGATTTGGTTCCAAGTATAATAATGCATTCAACCTAACCTGGTGAACTCATTACATTTGACATTAAATACTTTATTGCTTTGTTAAGATGAATCTTGACTGATAACAGCCTCTCACTGAGGATAGTGACAGGCTAGAATTGAGTCATTTAAAGAACTTGATTAGTGAGCCAAGGAAAATTGTTTTGAAGCAACATTTTCTTTCATAATTTTCCATTTACTAATAAGAAATCTATTTATTTGTTTCTGCTCTCCACAATCCACCTGCAGCATGGATTACTTTTTCTCAGACTAAGGCTGCTGTAAGTATTTATTCTTTTTTTTACCTCTTTTCAAATCAGCTTAAGCAATAGCTTTAACTAAATATTATTTTACTCAGTGATTTGCTTTTAGACGAGTTGAAAATTGAGCGTGTGGTTGGAGTACGTGCATGTTGAACAGTCCTGGATTTTGGAACACGTTTTCCACAGGCAATAGAAGAAATTTTTGCCACAGCAAGCTTAGTCTTCAGTATGGTGCTACCTGCTAAGTCTCAAGTGTAGTATTACTTTAAGAAACTGACTTCAGTAAAGCCAAACAGCTTGAGTTTGGGGGTAATTCAGCTCTTTTCCAGAGCCTTGTCAGTTTAAATAGCTGAGCATCAGTTTGGGATTTTGCTTGTGAAATCCTGTATCATGCTCTCTTTTTGAAAAGAGCATTATAGTACGTATTCCAAGTGGATTTAATACTTCATTGACACTGTGTTAAGACTCTGAATGGCATGTTGTTATTAATTTCTTCACAACAGCTTACTTATGGAAACAAAACTATGCAGCAAAACCTAGTATAATCTTTTTTAAATAAGTCTTAATAATCTTACAGTTTCTGGTCATAAGGCCAGTTTTTCAGGATGAGCATTGTGAAGTTGCTTTTGCTTGAAAAATTTATGAAAAATGAGGAAAAAATTGTCACATTAGGAGAAAATACTTGTGGTTTAAAAATTGAAAACAATATTCTTCCATGTATTATCTTCAAATTCTAGCTACGCCATATAGAGAACAAGTTGGAAATAGCTCCCATCAGCACAGCTGTGTTTGATTCTATCATGGATGCCAAGAAGCCCTCTGCTAGCGCAAGCAGGAAAATAAGCAGAAAGGGTATGTATTATTTAGGATATAGCATGCAAGGCAGGGTAAAGCCACTGCATTCTGGGAAGAATTGTTTTATTTTTTTCCCTTCCTTCATGCACCCAAGTTGTCTCCTGCTTACAATCTTTACTGATGAAACACTAATTGCCCAGGAGAAACTCATGTTTTCTTAGCTTGGGAAAGGAGGTGTGTTAACCTAGTCATCTGGCTGTGGGGAGTGACAGGACTTGCCCATTGCTGTGAGCGCTTGTTGCATCCTGATACTTTGTGAAGGTTTTTGAATAACTGTTGTATATGCCTATGTTTACACTGGAGAAGCTGTTTATATTGTGAGTGTTTGTCAGCTCTTACACCCTGAACAAATACTGATCTGTTACTTTATTTTGTTTTAAAATCAACTTTTTAGAACATCTTGGTAATGCTGTTTTTTTCTACAGTGCGTGCAGCAGACCGACCTCTAGTGGCAGCACAGTCAGCATCCATAGGTTTAATTATTTCTAATTAATGTTTAAGAATTATTTTCTCTCTTTAAATATCATTGCTTGAGGCACATGCTAGCTTGCTTCTAGTTCCTGTGATCAAATTGTTGAAAGAGAAAGGGTACTTCAGATGCTGTTCTGCTGCTTGCTCACCCCCCAAAACTCTTTGCTTAATTGTTCAGCCCTGAAAGTTTTCTCCTTGTGGAGATCGACATATATAGATGATTTTTTGGTTTCTGCTTCAGCTTCCCGGTCCTCCAGCCAAACTAAATCAAGCAAGGAGAAGTCCTCACGCAGCCCTCTTCGAGCAACAACCCTTGAAAGCAATGTGAAGAAAACCAACCACGTGGAATTTTGTGAACCATTGGCTTCATACAGGTTAGTGCTGGGACAGCTGACAGTTAAGTACGCTCAGATCAGAATTAACTTAATTCTGATGTTTTTGAATGCAACTCAGAAAATGATCTGCTTCCTCCCTTGCCCACCCACATGAGCAGCATGTGGTGTTGAACAAAAGTTTATTCATTTTTTTTAGAAATGTTACAAATTTACTTTTTGTTCAGAGAATGAATTTAAAGTCAAATGTGTTGAACTGGGGCCATCTATTCGAGCTAACCGTGGCCTGATACGTTTCTTAAGTTAAATTACAAGGTCTGTAAGAAGGACCAAAAAGAGTATTTCCTCATACTTTTCCAACTTTATTTCATCAGTTCTTTAGCACGTGTTTCCAAGTGTGTTACCATAGGACAGTGTGGAACAAGAAGGTAGTACAAAAGGTGCATTTAGTTTGGTGTGTGTCTATGTGCATCACCCAAAAACTAGTCATTGAAGGAATAAGAACAGTTGGATCAAGGAGAAAAGTGGCTAAGGATATTGCATGCCATAGAACATGGTGGGGTGTGAGGAAAGAAGGAAAATACAGCAAGCCTGTTTTTCACTACGTGTTAAGTACTGTACTGCTTCTGTAAGCTACTACAGAATGCTTCAAAAACTTTCAAAAAGAAAGAGAACCTGCAGCAGAAATAAACGGATTATAACTTGCTATTACATCAGAGTTTAGAAGACTTTTACTGCGCCTTCTTCAACTCTTTGGGTTTTATAAGCGCAGGCCTTATTCCTGATGAATAGCTTGATTGGGTTGGTAATACCTTTTGGATGGATTTGAACACATAGTTGGCATTTTTTTGTGCTAAGTCTTCTCTCAGTGAAGTCAAATTGCTGCTGACTGAATAGAGTTGGAACAGTAGTGGTGTTTTTTCTTTTGTAAATTCCTCTACATCTCTATCAATAATTGTTATCCTTCCTCCTAAGTTTTGGTCTCCTGTTTCATGTCTTGTGTGAGTTGTTCTTCTCTCCTTTCGTGGGAGGCTGATTTGGATCAGTTGTGTAATCTTGGGACAGTTTTCTTAATTGAACAACTCTGGTGTGTGCCCTGTCTGGAATAACTCATATACATCAGTTATTTGTTTTAAAAACACCTAGTGAAATTAACAGACATCAGGGAAAACAGGAAAATGAAAGCAGGTAGACTCATGCCATTATATTAAATTGAAAAAGAACAATTTTCTTATAGTATGAAGACTGTGTGGCGTTAGGGAGGGATTAATTTGGGGATTAGCATCAGATCTGCTACATTAACACGTTGCTTCTCATCTGACAACAGCCTGTGGTAGATGCTTAAGTTGTGCATAGGAAAAAAAAACAATGGTTAGAAAAATGTGTATATAATATTTATTTTTGCTGGTGAAATTCTATGCAATTAAACCACTCAAATTTTATAGTTACGTTGATTGGTAATGCTTACTGCACTATGTGACAAAAACGTGCAGCGAGGGGGAGAGAAACAATTTCATGAGTGCAGTATTAAGGAGTTGCTTAAATGAGTTCTGTAAATATAGCTGCTGAAGGAGCAAGCCAGATAGCTTAGATGCTGGATACTCACCTCTTGAGCCCCACATCAGTAAAAATATTAAATACATTTTTGTCCTAACAGCATATGCACCACCAGTCTATTAAACAGTTTGTTTTTTACTGCAAAAAATGCCAAGAGATACTTAGCTTGCTGAACTTCTCTGTTCTCAGTAACATTTACATTTGTTGCAATACTGACAGTTTACTCTGAAGGTGTTGTGAGTGGCTTGCCTTTTTAATGCTCAAATACGAGGCAGGGGCCTTGTGCAATTTATTTGTTTTCTCAACTAATGAGCATGCTTTCAAGGAACTGTGCATGGGTGCACTGCTCTGTTTTAGAGAACATATGTTAATGAGGCTTGTCACGTAAGTTGTGCACTTGGCTTTTATTTAAAGCTTTTTTGTTTAATTAAAGGGTGATGTCACTGCTTCCTGATTTTTTTTTCTTTGTGCCCTAATTCAGGTTTTCAATTTTATATAAATAGTCCTGTTCAGAGAGTGCAGAAAGTACTTTAAATTTTGAACAGAAACTTCTTTTGTTTTTGTCAGACTTGCATTATTAAATATATCACGCTCAAACTTTAAAACAACTCGTCTTTAAAGTGGAGACAAGTCATTCATTCAGTTAATGAGCATGCTTATAGGTGGCTTGGAAGGTCCTACAGTTGTGCTTCTGATGGTGAAGTTTTTCTTTCTTTTATTACAGCAGGGATCCATACAGTTCTCTGTCATATCACGGTTCCAGCCAATTGGAGGCCAAGCAACTTCTGTCTAGTTTGGACTTCAGTGAAGCAGAAGGGAAAACTGAAGTAACGGGCCATATGATACATGATAGAGATGAACGAGATCTACACAGCAGAGATTTTGAAAGCTCGTCATCTGCTGCTGCAGATAAGACTGTTGTTAGGTATTTGAACGACCGATCAGCAATTGATGCTTTGCAAAATGAGGCATTTCTTAAAGCTGCCACACCTCCAAGATTGGAAGAGGAAAAAGCTAGTGGCTCCGGAGGAGATGAGTGTAGCACTAAAACTCCTCTGAGTAACACGTCCCAGGACAGTGAACTGAAAGTGTCTTCCCCTTCTACCATGAGTACTTCTAGTGCTCATAGGCTGGAAATCTTGAAACGGCGGCAGCATGACGCTAAGTTGGAGAAGCTGAAGGAGCGGATTCGAAAGCAGTGGGAGCATTCTGAAGAGCTGGGTGGCAGAACACAACACTCAGGATATGCTGAGCAACCTGTAGTGATCACAAATGTGGAGAATGCTGTTACTCCCAAAGTCAGGAAAGTGGCAGCCGCACCTGCTGCTCCAGCATACAAAGGTATGGAGGCACAGAATCCCCCTGTTAGTTATTCATGGTGAAGGAGCAAAGATCAATTAGTACAGCAAAATGTCAGAGCATGGAAATGAATCACTGCTGTGTTTGGGCCATACAGGAGTGGATAGAATGGTATGCTCACAAATATGGTCAGGAAAGCAAAGAAGTTCTTGCCACTCAACCTATGGAAGTGTGAAATCCTTCAAAATTCTTCCTGTCTTCTTACAAATTACTATAAAAAGTAACCTTGCTGTATTACTATTTGGATTTATTTTTATACATTTTTTACATTCCAAGATGTTAGTAACATTTTATAGACTGAGGAAGCCTTTGGCATTTTTAGTAAGTCCAGTCTTCTGTTTTTGAACTATGAGCAGGCAGCAGACAGGTATATTGCTTTCTTTTGATTTATTATTAGAAATTCAAGTAGTTCTTTTCTTATTTGGGAATTTCCCACTCCCCTTGTCCCCCAAAATATTTTTTTACATCTTAAACAGTTATTTTAAACTCTTAAATTGTTTACTTTCAGGTTTCAATCCTGCTGAAACAAAAATTCGCACTCCAGATGGGAAGATCTGGCATGAGGAAGAATTTCACATTAGTCGGGAGCTATATAGAGATATAGCACTCCAGTTAACAGGTGATATGCAAACTGCATTTATTAAGCTACATAGCCTTCTCTAAGAGACAGAGAAATTTATTTGGCACAAGTCTACAAAGTCATGGAAACAAAAACAACATCAAGAAAAAGAAACAATGAGTGTTAAATACATTGTACTTCTCTTCATAAGAGGGGTAATTTGTTGAATGATAACAAGAAAAATCCTCCATCTTTTTCTAATTAAAATATTTTAATAGAAAATCAATACTGAAAAGAATCAAGTGATAGCCATCTTTGAAACAGGAATTTAAAAAAAAAAGTCTTTAGTAAAGCATCTTTTGTTTAATTTTGTGACTTTATATGTGTTTGCATGAATGAATTCAATTTCCTGTTGAAAAGGACAAAAACAAAATTCTTTTGGTTATGATGAGACCTTTGAATTGTCTCATGGGAACAGCTCTGACATTTTTTGCCATTTTTAACACCGTTAAAGTGATATGTGGATTGTATACAGTATGCTGAAGCCTGAATCCTGCTTCCTTCAGTGTGGTGTTAAATGGTCAGTCCTGAAGCTGCTGGGGGAATTGTTAGTACAGCAGTGGTTTAGTTGGAGTGCAGAGGTGGGTAAAGAGGGAGGGTGTCTGCTGTGGCAAGTGTCTGGGATCTGCTTGTTTGAAGTAGGTAGCCTGCGTTAAAGGGGTACGTCTTCAGCTATATCCGGGGATGAGAATATATGGCATTAGGTTGATTTCATATCTCTGGCCTTGTAGAATTTAAGTGCTTTTATATGAGAATAATCCAAATCTTGAAGTTCTTGGAGAAATTTGTGTCCCAGAGTTTTGTACACGAAGACTTTTTTTTAGAGGCTCTCCATGGATTCCAGAAAACAGAACGTTCAGCTCTGTCCAGCTTTCTTTTGAAGTGTTTGGGTCCTCTGAATGGACCCAAGAACAAAGTAAGATTTCCGTTCTGCAGAGGCTATTAGGATAACTGCTTTGGTGTTAAGTACAGCTCCCCTGAGAAGGGTGAATACAGGTGGAACAGATAGAGACGTAAGAAACCTTTTAAATAACCCAGATTTTATTCCCTCTACAACTTTGTCGCCTTTGGTAAGGCTTGATTGAAATATGGGAGAAGGGACTGTGTAGCTTTGCAGTGGTAAATTAGCAGACCATGACCACTGGCGTTTATTCCATGTGAAAGTGTGGGAAGGAGTGTCGAATGCTAAAAGCTTAGAAAATTGTTACTCGTTCCTCTTTACTGGATGACCTTTTGCAAAGCATTAAATACTGTTGTTGGAGATTGGATACACAGGAGGAAGGATTTATGTAATTATTTATTTAGGTAATGAGCTTATTTAGCAGCACAGGATTTTGATGCTTAAAACTGAACAAAGATGGTAAAAATTGCTGTAATTTGCTTTAAAGTTAAGCTGCTAAAAGACCAGAGATGTAACACATGCTTTATGTTTTCAGATTTAGTGCTCTAAGACCCGATCTTTATGCATTTTTCACTCTGGGAAACTCAAAAACATTGACAGCTCTTTTCTCTAGGTAATCTATAGCAGGATACCCAAGTGGCTTTTTGATTTGCTGGACTGGTTACAGTGAAGAGCTGTAAGGTTGAATTGCTTTTTACTGACTAAGCTGGGGGGAAGGGGAAGAGATCAGATGAATAAAAAGGGAGCAGCAAATAACATCCCCTGAGAACCTCTAGTTTTGAAGCTTAAGAGTTTTCTTCTTACATGTTAAGAAATATCTTTTCACATTGATCAAAACATACTTAAAATTAAAGGAAAATGCAGTGCTATTGTAAACCCGTAGGTATCTTTTTGTATGCTGATAGTATAGTGGCTCATATGGAAATGATTAGACTTCAGTTTTGTTTTGCTTGTACAGCTTGAGAATTATTTTCTCGGTCTTGCTGAAACGAAGGTTCTGGTACTGAGGTACCAAGATTTTTTTTCTGCAATCATTCAGAAAAAAGTTCAGAAGGGGCAGCCACTTCTTTACAATAAAATAATTCTGCAAATACTCTGTCCAGCATTAGCTCATGTGTTTCATGGTAAATTTTATAAAGACTTTTAATCTATGCTAGTTTTTTTCTTAGTTTTGGCAAGTGTAATATGAATGGTTCATGAGCTCTTTATAGAAATCTGAATTTTTGAAGTTTCATATGTCCAGTTAAGAGATCCAATTAAAAAGGCAGGCATTTGGATCGTGTTTTCAAAAGACAGAATCATAGAATCGTCTAGGCTGGAAGAGACCTCCAAGATCACAGAGTCCAACCTCTGACCTAACACTAACAAGTCCTCCACTAAACCATATCACTAAGTTCTACATCTAAATGTCTTTTAAAGACCTCCAGGGATGGTGACTCAACCACTTCCCTGGGCAGCCTATTCCAGTGCCTAACAACCCTCTCAGTAAAGTTCTTCCTAATATCCAACCTAAACCTCCCCTGGTGCAACTTTAGCCCATTCCCCCTCGTCCTGTCAGCAGGCACGTGGGAGAATAGACCAACCCCCACCTCGCTACAGCCTCCTTTAAGGTACTTCTAGAGTGCAATAAGGTCACACCTGAGCCTCCTTTTCTCCAGGCTGAACAGTTCCCAGGCTCCCTCAGCCGCTCCTCGTAGGACTTGTTCTCCAGACCCTTCACCAGCTTCATAGCCCTTCCCTGGACTCGCTTGAGTGCCTCCATGCCCTTGTAGTGAGGGGCCCAAAACTGAACGCAGTACTCGAGGTGCGGCCTCACCAGAACCGAGTACAGGGGCACAATCACTTCCCTGGACCTGCTGGCCACGCTGTTTCTTATGCAAGCCAGGATGTCGTTGGCCTTCTTGGCCACCTGAGCACACTGCTGGCTCATATTCAGCCAACTATCAACTAAAACTCCCAGGTCCTCCTCTGCCAGGCAGCTCTCCAACCACTCATCTCCCAGCCTGTAGCTCTGTTTGGGGTTGTTGTGCCCCAGGTGCAGGACCCGGCACTTGGCCTTGTTGAACTTCAGACCGTTGGCCTCTGCCCATCGGTCCAGCCTATCCAGGTCTTCCTGCAGAGCCTTCCTACCCTTGAGCAGATCGACACATGCACCTAACTTGGTGTTGTCTGCAAACTTACTGAGGGTGCACTCGATCCCCTCGTCCAGATCATCGATAAAGATACTAAAGAGAACTGGCCCCAGTACTGAGCCCTGGGGGACTCCACTAGTGACTGGCCTCCAACTGGATTTGACTCCATTCACCGCAACTCTTTGAGCCCAGCCATCCAGCCAGTTTTTAACCCAATGAAGTGTATGCCAGTCCAAGCCATGAGCAGCAGTTTCTTGAGGAGAATGCTGTGGGGAAGACTTGTTGAAGACTCCTTGCAGACTTCTGTCTGCCAAAGGACCAAGCTCTGTGTATGTTCAGCCATATGCCTGTTGTGATGCCATATGTAGAACAGCTGTAGTGGAGTGTGTCTCCTTTCTGACCTGAGGAGATTATGTTGAATAGCTGATTCCAAGTAATCAAATGCTGGAGCTGCACATAATATGTACTATAAATGTATTTTTAGCCTCTAGGATTATCTATCTATCCATGCGTTAATTCTGTAATAAAGTTAGAGCATGTGGACTTCTGGGTGTGTATAGTCACTTAACTATTCCGTGATCTCTAGTGCTTAAATAAGCTATAAGATTTCTAATATCTGCAGAAACACTGTTATTTTCTGTATGAGTTTTTTTGCATGTTAGCACAGACCACGCAGAGTATTGTTACCAGTTAGGCTGAAGGATATTATATTGATCCCAGGATTCCAATAATTCCATCTTAACAATGTTCAGAATTGGCGTCACTGAACAAAATTGCTATAATATGAATAGAGAGAGTGGGAAGCAGCTTGTAGTTTCCTGGTATCAGGAAGGAACTGTCTGGCACTGAGAGAGGTGAGGAGACAGAATAGATTTCTGCAAGTGCAGTCACTGAGGCCTCTGGTACTTGATGCATTGATTCTCTCTTCCCTGTGCTCGTTGTCAGGCTCAAAGATAAATGGAAAATTGGTAGGGAAAGGATATAGAGGGGGAGAAAGAATCTTCAGATTCCCTTTAGTATCACCTGTTGTTCTGTCTCTGATCCTTCCTATGGGTCTTCATCAGAGTAGATTCAGCTGAAATTAGAGGCTATAAAAGCTGGTATTGGCATAGAATTGATAAAACTTCATCTTGATCCATGTTGGATAGAGGAGCAAAAAAATGCTAATAGTGGCCATGGTGTTTCTTAGATACAGTCTGGTTTTACTGGGATTAGAAGTATCTTGCCCGCTGTGGACTGCTGAGACTGAATATATAGCTTGCCTGTCCTTCCTGAGCTCTGCTCATCTCTGCTTTCTGCATGCAGCAGCTGGGAATGCAGTCAGTGGGGTAGTGACTGAGCCAAGTCCGATTTTCCTTTTTGTATGTAAAACTGTAAAAACATGGTAAAACGACTTGATTTTGATAAGCGTTCTTGGCATCTCTAAAGCCTAAAACCTAATGGTGTCATAAATGAGGGCTTCAGTGATACAGAGTAGTTCTGCATCACTGGGTGAATTCTGCAGCAAATGTTGCAGGAAGAGCACACGGATGTCCTGTCTCACACTGCGGCTCGGAGGCAGCAAGCAGATGAGCTGTCGTGCGTTAATGTGGAGGCAGCAGCCTGGGTACTTCAGCAGTGAAGGAACTGGGTGTTCTTATGGAACGTGAATGCTCTAAAATGGAATGGTTATAGTAGAAGAGAACGAAGAATTGTTCTTAACTGTCAAAATAGCATTTGAGATGGAAAATGAACTTTGTAAAGATCTATTACAGCCCTGCTGTGGCATCATTGTGTTCCAGTGCATACGTAAACAATACTTGAATCAATATTTTCATGCTATAAGTATAACAAAATGCCGGGCTGGGAGTAGCTGATCTCAATATATGATCTGGAAAAAGTCAGTGTTTCTCTGAGTATCGTGTTTCTCTGAGCTTCACTTCTTCGAGCTAAATGTTGAGGCGGGCTTGCCATTGTATGTTCTTTCCCACGAGGTATCACTCAACAGCTCTTGTTTATTTTTAGAGGATTCAACAATGAAAGAAAAACCTGGTGAGAGAAACAAAGAGAGAAAAGCTACCAGACCAGTGCGGAAAGTTCAAAAGCTGATGCGGTCGGCAAGCCCAGAGTCCAAACAAGGTGACTAACTCTAGACTGTTGTGTGTGCTTCAGAGATGAGTTTTGTCTCAAGAAACAAAGAAGAATAAAGCCTCTTGCTTTCAATACCTTTGCAAATGTGCAGAAATGTTGTGTAGATTGTATGATGCATTGAGGATGTGTATGTTCTTGTTCTCTATAAAGGGTTTTGAAGGTGAATATGCATTTTTGCATGCTCTAAGTCATTGAGCTGCATGCAGGTATTTTGTTGTGATAGGAAACAGAAAATTAGCAGTCACTATGCTGATCAATTCAGACATAAGGAAACATACTAAGCCAATGTAAGTATTTGTGACAGTCCCAAAGGAGCGAGGAGAGATTGCCACAAGTTTTAATGGTATTGGTTATCCTCTGTAGTGGATTAAATGTGAACCAGATTTAAGTGGCGTATCAGTGGTGATCCATCCTTCTCCAGCTGCAGTAAGAAACTCCTTAACATAGCCAAGGCTATAAATAGCCACAGCTCATGTTCTGCTTTGTTAGCTTGTTTTAGGTCGAACAGCTGACTTGAAGTGGAAGGTGAGACTCCACACTGCCTTTTTAAATGCGCACAGAGTAATTGAGAATTACTCTGTCAGGCAAGAGAAGCCCTTTGGCTGATGAATCTCTTTGAAAGAGTCTTGTAGTGACATATTTCTAATAACAGATTTATAAAATACTCAGATAATTTACAATGCAAGTGGACTGTTAGTAAATGAATAGCGGGTTACAGACTCCTTACTGAACAGATTTTCTGGTTAAAAGAGGAAAAAAAAGTGGGGGATGAAGGGAGAGCAAAAAGATTGAGGACCGTGATTGGCAAAGCACTGTTGGTCTGGTCTCCTGGATTTCACTTTAAGTTGCTTTGGTTCCATGTCTTCATACTCCTGTAGGGTCCTGGAGAACAATCCTTTCTCGTTTGTCTGTTGTGTTCAAGCTGTAGCAAATGAGCTTAGGCAATCCTGGTAGGGACAAAAACTGAAATTGAATGATTAGAGATCAACAGCAAATAAGGTATTAAAGTTAGGTATCTTTCTAGCAATAAAATACTTTGGAGTGGTCTGAAGTAGTTTATTAATACTTTACTCTCTTATTTGATGCTTTTCTCCAAAGTGCTTTAAGACATTTCAAAACGTGATTAATAATAATTGAAGTTAGTGGTAGGAAAGATGAGATGAATGAACTTAGCATTAATACTAAGTATAGGTCCTCCAGTACCACTTTTTTTAATTGAATTATATGTAGTATGATAAGTAATACTAATATCATTGTGATTGGGTTTATGCCATCTGCAAAGCAGTCTGTTGTGAATTAACTACCAGGTTAATTAAGTGAATTAACTACTAGGGCAATATCTCTTTTTTTTTCAGTCAAGGTACGGAAGTTTCAGCTAGAGGATAGTGAATTAGCATCGTGTAAGACAACTGCTGCTCAGTATTTTTTAACTTCCTCACAAGACACCTATCTCAGCAATTATCTGTAGAAATCTCTGTTTCAAGTTCTTTCTAGGAAATGCTTCATCTTCATATTAGTTGTTTACCCACCACTTTTTTATTTGTTCTTATTAGAACATTTTAGATCCTGTATCTCTTTTTTATTTATTTTCCTGTCTTAAGTGGAGATGAACAGCAGCTTCTCAGTCCTCTCCCTGGTAACATTTGCTTAGAAGTTTTAGGCCTATATAACCCTTTTTCTTTTTTAATTGGGTTTCATAAGGCTGTAATGTTCTGCAGTATATTTTGGGTTTTCACGCTGTGTTACGTTTAGGCAGGAAGCACTGATAGTTGTGTGATTCAGCTGTTGGGTGTCTTCGTGGTACATTGTTATCATGACCACGTAACTGTAGCTGTACCACATACACAGAATTAAATGGTACAGTAACGATTGACAGTTGCAAGAAATACTTACTGCTTTTTGATACATTGGAAAATCCATCTTGTGCTTAAATTTTATTTATTTATTATGCAGGTGGAAACTATGTAATAAGTGCATCCTCCTGGCGGGAGGGACAAAAGCTAGTAAAAAAGATACTGGGTCCAGCTCCCAGAATAGAACAGGACAGAAGAGCTGTATCTAGTGACAGAACAGGACGAGAGAGAGCTGCTAAGCCGGGTGAGTTGTACTTTCTCTCTGTGCTTTTTTCATTGTTCTTAATTTATTATATAACTTTGTATGTCTGCAGTATTATACAGATGGCTGATATGGAGTGTAATTGGTTTCTTATTAAAATAACCTTATTTTTAACTTGGGGGCATCCAAGGGGAGGATTTTATTCACATCCATGCATAACCTATCCCTAGGTAGATTCTGAACTTTTCTCGGTGCCGTAGGAAGTCAGCCCTGCCCATGCAATTGACCTGCAGCACATGCTGTGAAGGTGCTCAGGAGCTCTGAGAAAGATAAGATATAGGTTGCAACCAGAAAACCAGACCACTTGCACTCTCTTTGCCTGTTGAGGCTAGTGAGGAAAGGAATGGCTAGAAGTGGTCCACAGACCGGATGAATTTTCCAGACGTGCTGCATAGAATACACAATCTATTTTTGGACATCTTTTTTTAAAGGAATGATGGTTCTTCCAGATACTGTATGATGCCATCCATGGGCGTCAACAAGTCCTTCATTCATTGTTCCACTAGACCTTTTCAAAATTTGTCCAGAATCTCAGGGCAAATAAGCAGCAGGTGGCAGCTGCTGCTATTCATATTCCTTTGAGGTGTTGAGGCTGGTAAGAGGATAAAGGGTGTGAGCTTAGTTTAAGCAGAGGCTGCTGAATTCAGACTATGACACTAAACATTTGAAGCAAAAACACATTTACAGTGAGATCTGCATAGGTAATATGCTGGAGAATTGCAGCTGAGGTGACTAAGCAGTGTTTTGCTATAAAGCAAGGGAATCTTTCCCAAAATACTGAAGAAAATTAATGGAATTGTTTGGCGGTGTGTGCTTTGGTGTCATTAGAAAAAGGGGGGGTATGTTGTACCAATTTAGTTAGACTGGTGAAAATACCAGTCTAAGGCTGTTTGTGTAAACTTACATGTCATGTTAGAACTGGGTAAGTCTTCATGTGCAAGAAATTAGTGATAAGGTTTTAACAAAATGAGTTGTATAATTTTAAGTGTGCCTATCACGATTTCCATTTTATGACTGTACTACTTTCTACAAGTTCTTATCACTACAATGTAGCTCGCTCCTTCCTCATCCTCACTTTTGCAGCTGTTTCAGTGATGGCATGTAGTTCCCAAGTTTGATTTTTCCCTGAAATATTTTACAAGTCTTATTCTTCAACAGGCCGTATTGGAAGGACGGGTTCAGATTCTAGACTGGATGTTACACGGAAAACCTCTTCAAGAAGTTCTGAACGATCAAGGAGTAAAGTACGGTCTGAGAATAATTTGAAGAAACTGGAATCTGCTCTTCCAGATGATAACCAAGATGATCATACCTCTGTAAATAAAGACTTCCTGCCCTTGGAGATCCGTGGAATTCTTGATGACTTGCAGTTGGATTCCATGACTACAAAACAAGAAAAAAATGTGGAAAAGCAGAATCAGAAGTCCGTTTTGCCTGCTCAAAATGTTAGGAGCCACAGTCCAACCAAAAGGAAACCAGACAAGGTAGCTGCTAGTGAGGAGCCTCAAGTGATCACTAAGAAGCGTCACTATGATACAGATGAGGTTCGTCAGTACATCATCAGGCAGCAAGAGGAGCGGAAGAAGAAGCAGAATGAAGAGAAGAAAGCACAAAAGGAGGCAACAGAACAGAAGAACAAAAGGCTCCAAGAACTCTACAGAAAGCAGAAAGAAGCTTTTACTAAAGTCAAGAATGTGCCTCCTCCTGAGCCTTCAGCAGCCAAACGGTTACAGGAAACTTACTCTAAGATATTGCTGGAACATACATTTTTAGAAGAGCCCTCTCAGCTGCCTACAGTGCAGGAATCACAGGTATAGCTGATTCACTAACTGAATGTGTTGCAGTTGTTTGCAAGAATAGGAGGTCATATATCTGGGAAGGTCATGGCTTGTCCTGGTCTGCTTATCAGTTGAGAGAAAGGACACAAAGTTGCGTAGCTTTTGCTTAAAAACAAAGAACATCCTTGCTGCTTCTCAGCACAGGAAGGTGTCTCTTGAAAGGTGAATGGAAATCATCTTTCTATTATAAGTAGAAGCAGAGTTCAGAATATTAAGTAACAACAACTGTAATGGCTGGCTTTTAAGAAAATTGTAAACATCTGTCACATGGTGAATAGAAAGGCTTTGTGTGAAGTCGCTTTCAGTCAGTGGACAAACTTGCTCATCAGTGAGTTCAATAAGCTTGCTAATGAGAAGCTGAATGTGAAGGAAGATTAATGTATGGTAAAAGATTAATATCAATTTGATGTGTTCAGTTGAGCTAATTCAGTATATGACCAAAGCTCCTTTCCCATTACATTCTGCTGAGACACAAACATAAATGTCCTGTGTTTTTAAGTCTGCATGGTAGGAAAGATACTATACTTAGAAATTCAAGCCTTTTTAATTTTAATGAGATGAGCATCTAAACTCCACAGATTTCTGAAAATGCATTTTTCTTGCTATATTCATTTGTAGCCCAAACCTGGTTATCAGCCATCTGGGGAATCTGACAAAGAAAACAAGGCTCAAGAACGTCCTCCTAGTGCATCTTCAAGTAGTGACATGTCACTGTCAGAACCACAGCAGCCGCTACTGAGGTGAGCCATTACGGGCCTTTTCGAAAATATTCTAGATCTCAACTCCAAGAGAGATGAAAATATACTAGCCTTTTACATTCATGTTCTATAGAGAGTAATTGTCAATTTGACCATCAAATTGTCAATTACAATGTTTTCTCACAGTAAGGAAGAATTTGATGCAGAAAATCGTATGAAATTTTTGGCAATTAGTATTTATTGAGTCTATAAATAAAGTGAATGGTGGGTGCTGCTAATCTTTTGCTGACATCAGAGAGATGTGCGTTTCAAACTGGGAGACTATTTCCTCCGCCTTTGCCAGCAGGCGAGAGGAGATGACCGTATGAATACATCTGCTGTTTTCGATTTGTTCAGTGTTTCTATTTCATCTACTGTCTTGGAATCTTGCCTTTTTTAAAAATCTCTGAAGTACCAAAAACCTCCGCTTCAGCTTGGAACTAGCCTTACCCTCTTTCCTATCTTTATCATTTTCCTGTTGATAATTGTTTGGTGCTTTTCAGAGGTTTTTTTTCTTACTGAAAGTCAATGTGCCTAACCAAACAGGTAAGGAATTGAAAATCATAGAACTTCTTTCATGTCCATAATTGCTCAGTTGTGCGTATGTTTTCATTTTTAATTACATAATCAATATCTATGCTTAAATATAAACTGGCTTTGTTATTTTAACCTTCTCTTGTTCAAATCCACATTGAATTTGTAAATTCAGTGAGGTTTCTTGTCTTTCATGAAAAGTTCAAAGAAGAACCAGGAATGCTGTGTGGTATTGTATATAGAACAGGCTGCTAAACCATATTCTGATAAGTATTTTAGTGTTACATTGTAAGGAAAAATAAGTGTAGGTACTCACAGGGAGGGAGAGCTGCAACTTAAAAAGCTGCATATGGTGTTTGGTGAGGCTCATAATAAACAGATTTTTGTGGGGGACTTTTCCAGGATTCCTAGTATTCAGAATACATGCAAGTGATAGCAAAGGAAGCTCCAAGACAGCAGCTTTGGAAGAGATATGTCTTTCTACAAAGCTCTTATCATGCAAATTGTAGCTACCTGGGAATAATAATAATAAAAAAGGTGTTGTACAGCACTTCAAACATTGCATTTCCAGTCCTATCTAAGTGTTTGTCATGTCATGTAAGCAACAGCGTGAACAGCTCCAGTGAAATGTGGACTGAGTATAGGTGGAGGGGGAAGACTAAGGCTAGGAAATCCCATGTAGATGAGGGGAAAAAATGAGAAGTTTTCTCCTTTATGAAGTCAGGAAACTTTTGGAAAAGGGTTGCTGCTGATGATGAAAATACTCTGCTTGCTACATCTCTAAACCACACATTACACCATAAACAGCATTTCAAATTTGGAAGCTGCTCTGCTTTATGTAACATTCTGCGCAACTGTTTTCTGTTCTGTTCCCTGCCCCTTTGATTCCCAAAAGAATCTGTAGAAAATAGATTTGTGACAATGAGACTTTAATCTAAAACAACAGCACTTGTAAGTCATCAACTTAAACATTTTTTTCATTTCAGAAGTGACTTGATGGATCCTCCCTGGATACAGCCAGACAGGTTGAGCCCAAGAGTCCAGCTCTCGCACCCACAAGGTCTCACGGGCTCAAGTGGAGGCCCTTGCTCCCAGCACTGGACTCTGGAGCAGATGGGCCTTTTGTCAAAGGAACGTGATGCAGTGTTGGCAGGCAGGAGGAGCCATGCTACACCCGTGGGCTCACTGACCTTGATGTCTCAGCCGTACATGAATTCACCTGCTGCACAGCAAAATCTCGTAGGAAAACCTACTGCTAACCAATATAAGAGCAAATTAGATCGGATTGAGGCTTTGAAAGCTACAGCTGCTTCCCTTTCTAGCCGAGTTGTGAGTGAAGCCAAGAAGTTGGCTGGGGCTGGTATCAATTATGGCACCATGTGGAACTCGGACCATGAATTTATGCAAGAAAACCAGGATGATGGACGGTGGGCAAAGGCTGCGAGTCCTCCTGTGAGAGAGGAAAATGAAGATGCTTTTTCAGCCAGAATCCAAAAAATGCTGGGTACCTGTATGACTCATACAGCCTTTGATGACAACCTTCCTGGGGTAGGCAACCTTAGTGAATTTAAAAAGCTCCCTGAGACAATCAGGCCTCATACTGCCTCAGTCAGCCTTGGAATGAGGTCCCCTGCCGGCCACCGTCATGAGGGTCTACTGGGACATTTGTCCAAGAGACAGACCGACTCCCTGGGCCGTGAAAACCAGGCTCATGGGCTGAACAAGGCTGTAATTCCTCAAGAGTCCAGCATAGACTCCATCAGCGAAGGGCCCCTCCCGAGCGATGGAAGCCTCTCTGAGGAGGAAGGAGGCCAGCACAAACAGCTGCCGCTGAAGATGCTGGAGGCATTGAAAGAGACGGATTTTTGTGTTCGGGAGAGAAGTGCTTTTGAACCTATAAAAGAATTTCAGAAAGAAGCTGAGAAGTATTTGCCGCTTTACACTCAGACAAGTGGCACGCACAGCAAGGGGCCATGGGAAGAACTAGCAAAGGGAAGCCCACACAGTGTCATCAACATCTTTGCGAAAAGCTATCAGCTTCACGGAAAGGGTAAGGAGAAAAATGGAAGAATTATTCAAAGGTCTTCTGAATTACTATTTCCAGTTCTATTCTGTACATTTGTTAATTCACAGTTAAGGAATGGGCTTTGAGATGCATCAAACATCAGTCTGCATAATGCTTTCTCGCTTCGCTTTTGGAGGATAAATGATCCATTCCTCCTTTTCTTTTTTGAGATTGTGTTTGGTTGCTGTGTATTTCCAAATCAGTCATTAATTCATATTCATATGTGGGATTGTATGTGTTAAGGACTCTCATAGTTACAGAACTGTAAATGTAAATTTTACATTTACTGTATCCAAAATTGCATTGAATCTAAATTTCTTAGATTAAGTTTGGAAATCAGTGTTTTACAATGTTTTACTACATGCAGTACCAAACAGTTCACTTCTACAAACCTGCCAAAAATCTCCTTGCCTTAAGCCACCTGTGTCTTTTCCCACTGTTTATCTCTGCTCTGTACAAATACCATTATATTAATGTTGTTTTTTTTTAACTAAGCTATATTTCATACCATCTTCTAGCCTGGTAAGGTCATAAATAAATAGAAGAAGAAAAGCCCTTGTGGTGATGAAGAAAATACTCCTGCCGGTTTTGGCTTTAGGTTTCTTGATTGTGTGAGTAAATGAAGCTGCCAAGGAGAACCGAGCCTCTGGTTGGGAATATACAACATCCAATTATGTAGGCACTTGAGATCATCTGGAATTAACATATTTTCCTGTTGTCTTTCTTATTTAATTTAAGACAGAAAGATGAAATGCTTTGCGCAGCTGCTTTGTGCAGCACTTACTTAGTGGCATAAACATGAGTGCTTGCATTATATACGGAGGTCTCGCTACGCGCACCTTGTGGTGTATTATTAGAAACATGTGACTTCCGTGGGTGAATGGTATGGACTTTATTTTGCATCATTTGTTCAGATGAGTTTTTTGATAAATGTCTAAAAGTAGTGTAACCCGTTCACTCTTAATGAATTAAAACTCCTGTAACAATATCTTAAGGTGAGATTTTAGTGTATTGGTACTTAAAAAAGCACAGTTGTTAATGTGTTGAGGCATGCTTTACAAAAGTCTCCTTCAGGGTGCTTCATTGACTTTTTCATTTCCTTGTACAATCTTTTTCATTTTAGTACCGTTCTCTTGAGTTCCTCATTTTGAGGAGTGAATGGTTTTTGCGTAGCTATTTTTTTCCTTGATTTTTTATAACGTCCCTTAAATATGATTGCATTTAAATTTTCTGCAGATGACTGCACTCTCAAGCATTTACCTCCTTCAAAAATATTTTATCAGAAGGGTGTTAATGAAGTGGAGTATTCGGTAATTTATCAACAGAGGAAGACTGCCTGTTTTGTGTTAAAGCTTCCCATGGGATATCTGTACTGTTGTTCTCATGATCTTTCTTGTTTTTGAAAGGAAGCATTTCTAACTCTATTTTTGTCTCTTCCATTATCTTTGTCCCCACTAGTATTTGATGAAAGGTCAAATGGAGGCTCTTCCCTTCTGCGCCCTTTGCTGCCTGCCATGAGCCCTCCAGAAAATGTTTCTTATGAAAATGATTTTGCCTCATCGCAGGGAAGTGGCACTTTAACAGACAAAAAGATTGCGCGTGACCTCAGGTAACTGTATATTAAAGTTCCTGGAAAAATCAAAATGCAGAATTTGAGACAATGCAAAATGTGTTTTCTGATATGTTGTATGGTAACACTACTCAAAGTGGTCAGGTATTTCCTTAGGATCTTACAGTTAATTTAGCAGACAGCACGGCTTTTAGACACAAAGTTTAGAGTCAAGTGCTTCTGATCTTTGCCTGATTTTCGTTATTCTTTCCTTAGTCTGGTATGTAGCATTCAGCAACTTTCTGACCCTTTGTAGTCAGGTGAGAATATTATAAATCTTATCAGGTGATAAGATTTGAATCTGTCAAAATACATCCACTACTACTTCATAATTTCAGAAAAAGCCTATAATTGCTGTCAGTTTTAGTAATGCAGGATACTGGATACATAAATTGTCTGTAAGAACTTTTTAAGCCCTTTTCTTCAGACTAAATTTAATTCAAAGACTGTTAATCTTAGATTTTTCATGTTTAGTGGCTTACTGCCGGATTCATGTGGCTTCATGAATCGCCTGAAACCCTGTTTTGTAATGAAATCCATGTGCATCTTTTGTGCACTTTTGGGAAGACCACATATAGTGTGTGCGTGCTGTTAATTTTTATTTTTAAACCTGAGAAGAAAGGAGAGTAGTAGACGCTTTGCAAGCTGAAATTCTAAGTTGCAAAAAATGCTTTATTTCCGAATGAAATTCTTGATGTCTTCTGTTGGTATTGTTTAGTGTATGATACATTACCGCTTTATGGAAATCTTTTATAATAAACCATTATTGAGAAACACTCATATTTCTGTCAATTTCTTGATGATATTAAGTGCCCAAGGATGCAGTCATAGTCAGAGTCATTCTTGTGTTGTCCAAGTCAGTAGTCAAATAGCTTTTAAGAGTCTGCATTGGAAGGGACGGTTGTTATCCATCCTTTACTGATCATATTATTGGAAGTATATTTCAGCGTGTTGAATATCATGTCAAAATTCCTAATGTCTTGCATGTCATAGTTACTAATTTCAGAATCTATGCTTTTCAAGATGGGCTGGTTTAGTGCAGTTTTAGTCCTTTCTCTCAAACTTCTTGTACACAGTGTAATGGGGAAGACTTGGAAGTCTTTAGTTAATCACCAATAATGTGTTCCTTTTTAGTGTTTCTGGCAGCAGTAATTCAAGCATTCAGGAAGAACTTTCTAGTAGAAAGTCTCCCCATGAATCTCGATCTGTAGACCTTGCTTCTCAGCATTCATCTGGACCAAGATCTGCAGCATCTTCTCGCTCATCTGCTTCCTCTAAAAAGAGGGGGGAAAAGGAACGTAAGTGCAGCACTTGACTGTAGGATACATGTATTTTTGAGGAGGGTTTTAAAGTTTTCTTGGTATGAAAATTGTGGTCTGTCTTTGTGTCCAGAAACAAAAACCCATCACTGATAGGACAATTTATTTATTCATCTAGTAGTTCTTTCCTAAATTTTCTTGATTCATGTTCTTCTCTGACCTTAAAAAGTAGTTGTCTGAATCTAAATAGTTAGGAGGGTATAAACAGTAGTGATTTTTTTCCCCTCCTAATACATCTTTCGAACAAATTAGTTAGCTTTATACTTTAATATCTTGTGCCAAGTATTTTCAGGCTCTGAATTGAGGAAATTCTAATAGGGTGCTGAGAAATTGGGGTTACGGCCATGTGGAGGATTTTGCCTGTATGCTTCATCTTTGGATCACAGTTTTCTTTGGTGCATGAATTATACACTGTACAAATAAATACACTCTTCAGTAACTTCAGTAACATTACAAAGCACAAAGAAACTTGAGATTTGGTACACTCTTGCTATATAAGCAGTGAGTAACATAAGGAAAAGCTAGGTTTAAAGTCAATAAAAGAATGAAAAAATAAGATTGGATGTCCCCAGTTACCTTTGTTTTTTATTTTCAAAATTTTCTAGCTTACCAAAAGAAAGGTAGGCTTTATTCTAATTATCAGTATTGAAAAACTCAAATGCCTTTTTGCTGTGTTTAAATTGAGAGTGTGCTGAAGTGAAAGCTGAGTGATACGTTTTTTTTTTTGACAGTGGATGCAATCTGCAGAAGAGAACTTAATCTCCTGTAGGAAGCTGTCACATTTACATTTCTTGCTTGTTGGATTTGCATACTTGTAATTCAAAGGCATCTTTAAGTGTTTGGGGTGGTTGGGGAATGTTCACAATTATTTGTTTTGGGGCTTCTGTTGGCTAGGATATTCATACTTAGAATACTAAATATAATTTTTTTGACAACCTTGTTCATTCTTAGGGTTGGAATCTTACCATGGAAGTTCTCACCACTTTCCGGAAGAAGATAAAATGCCATCTGAATTAGAGCGGGGATCCCAACAGGCAAAGAAGTCCTTATTGAGTAGTAGAATTTCTAACAAGGACCATGAGCAGAACCCAGATACAGACAGCACATTAGAAAATTTATCTGGACATTCCCTGCTGAGGTAATACGAACCTTGTAAGACTGTATGTGAGTATAACTAAGATGGGTTGTGTTATGGCATGCTACCAAAAATAACTGTGTTTAGATAGAAAAGAGAAGTAACAAATGTTAGTAAGGTGGACACTCTAATGTGTACGTAAGTCTATCAAGTTCTGTGAGCTGATGATTTAAGAGAGGAACTGCACCTCAGGAAAGAGTGTACAGGAAGAAAAAATTACAAATTTTCCTGTTGCATCCTCTGTTTGTCTGGATATGAATGCGGTTTGTTTTTTTGCTAATTATGCAATGAAGACAGTTATGAAATACACTCGGTGCAGTTTTCACTGCATGTTTTTCTAAAAAGCAACAGATAATGGTCTTTCACTCTGTGTGAATATAGAATGGTTCTGAGGTATTGATTTAACATTAGTGGCTTTCACTGCTAGTATTGGGTTTGAAAGGTTCTTTGCCCTCTTAAGATGTGCCACGTATGTATAGCTAAAAGTCCTCCTAAGGGATTTAAGCATCCGCTATTAACCCTTCTTGGCTTAATAAAATTAGAATAGTAAATTTCAGAAGTGCCTGCATCATTTTCTATGTGTTTGAAAGTGAGATATTTAATTTTCTATTAAAAATTCTACTGTAGCATTTCTTGTTAATGACTCTGTAAGTCAAGTTTTGGCCTTCCAGCATTTCCTTGCACGTTGGTGAAAGAGATCAAGACACGGGGCAGTGGCTTATCTGTCAGCATACCGATACAACTGTTTGCTTTTTCAAAATACTGCTCATGGTATTCTGATACCAAATATTGGCCTGATTTCCTGCAATTAAAAAGTTCCTCACCCAAATTCTCAAAACAGATAGGTAAATGTATACGAGTGTGTCTTGACTGTCAGATGCCAGCTTCCTAACAGCAGATACTGAAAGTGCTTGCCTAGCCATGAAGTGTTTTCTTAGCCAGATACCAGACCATGGACCGAGTTCCTCAGGATCCTGTTTTCTCTCAATCATCTCTTGGTACTGCAGGAAGGCTTTATCAGTGTTGTAACAAATAATCCTGTTTGCATGAGGCAACGTTATTGATGAGGGTGCTTGTACTTTCTTGCCCACATTTTAATGACCCCTGCAGGTTTTGCCATAAGTGGCAACCTTTTTTCTTGGATCAGAACATGTAGATACTGTGTTATTTTTTTCATGTATGCTGGCTGAGATGATGTAATACTTGAGGAAAAATAAAGGTGCTGTAGAAACTTAGCCCTAAAATGGAATGGAGGTGCAAAACCCATTTCATGAGACCGTTTCCGAAAGCAGACTGGGCCTGTGCAAACTACAAAAGAAGAGGTCTTTTGCATAGATCGGGTCAGTGTGTATAAATGAAAGAGCTTGGTTTGACATCTTATCAGATAACTGGACTTAAGAGAATACTGACTTCATTCTATCTTGATTTCTCTGTCAGTTTCTTGGACAAGGGAAGATCCCAGAAGACACCAACTTCTTCCCCATCTTCAGGTTCCCAAAAATTGTCGCAGTTTGATCCTATAGGCAATACAGCAGAAAGAGCCAAGTCACCTGCTGGCTTTTCTGGAAGTGCAGCATCGGGGCTGAAGCCTAACCTAGCCTTCTCTGACCTTAGTCTGGGAACTAGTAGGCCTGCAGCAGGAGCAGCCTCAGCGAGCGGTGAGTTCTTTTGTTACAACCATTCCAGAGCTGTTATGTTTTTGCTCTTTATCTTATGATGTGGGGTACCGAAGTCCTATGGAGGCTGACCATTAAGTCCTGTCCTGCAGGATGTATGTGCTTCTCCCCTGCCGGTCTTCAGCACCGCTTGTCGGCAGAATTGAACTACCTTAGTGCCATCGAGGAGTCTGTCCGGCAGCTTTCAGACATAGAACGTGTACGAGGCATATCACTTGCCCAGCAGGAGAGCGTTTCTTTGGCTCAGATTCTAAAGGTAGTGGAAAAATATTTCCTTGTATTAACATTCCTATTTTTTTATTTTATGAGAAAATTAATCAAATTAGGTTGAATTGTGCTTTTGTTATCAATGCAGA
Organism: Oxyura jamaicensis; assembly: GCF_011077185.1. Taxonomy (NCBI): domain Eukaryota; kingdom Metazoa; phylum Chordata; class Aves; order Anseriformes; family Anatidae; genus Oxyura; species Oxyura jamaicensis. The sequence goes on along the minus strand of NC_048900.1, from coordinate 11,132,414 downwards.
AAAATCCTCATGGGCGTATTCAAGCATCTCCAATGAGGTCCAATTTTTAGGATTAATATCTGTTTGCTTTTGTATTTATGTTGACACCAAAGAACTGCTGACTGTACAATATGTCATTAATATACCCTTAGCTAGAAGCACTGCTTTGATTGTATACATCAGTAAAATAAAGATCTGACTATTTACTGGGTTTGATGTTGCATCCTAATCATAGAGTGGTCTGTTGGAAGCAACCTTAAAGGTCATCTAGCTCCAACTCCGTGTCAAGGGCAGGGATACCTTCCACAAGATCAGGTTGCCCAAACCCCATCACTGATGCCATGCATTGTGGTTGTTTAGGCTGGATCATTTGTCTTATTCCATTGAAAGGATCAGTTTGGTTGAAATTTCCTTATGCTGACAAGATTGTTTGTTTTAGTTTGTTGAATTAATTGATTTCATAAATCTTTTTTTTTCTACACTGTGGTGGAAGAGCAGGAGGACTGTGCATAGTTAACTGTCTACTTAAAAGGGAGAAGGTCAGTCAATAGGATAAAAATTTGACTTTAGCAGAAAAGGCACCAGTAAAGAAGATCTAGATCTAACAAAGGTAGTTGCAGCAAGGGCTAAGGCAAAAAAGTTCTTTGCATTTACCTTCAGTGCTTAAAACCTTTTTTTTTCCTGGTCCTTAGGCACAGCAGCAGCGCCATGAAAGGGACTTAGCTCTTTTGAAAATCAAAGCTGAACAAGAAGCTTTAGAAAGTCAGAGACAACTGGAAGAGGCAAGGAAGAAGGCAGCTCAGGTAATGCTGCCCTTCAAAAAATATGGAGTGTGTAAGAGGCAAAATGCTGTAAGTAAACTTGTGCCTATGAATACTCTTAATCTGAAGCTCTGAACATATTGCAATGGTGAAGGGGTTTTATATATCTTAATAATAATAATAATAATCCTTTCTGGGGCAAATTTCAAAGTTTTTTTTTTTTTTTTTTTTTTGAGAAATAAAACAGTACATGTTATAGACAGAAAATTCTGACAGGCTGAAATCTGTGTGTTTTCTGCATAGGTCAATGTAGAATCACTACAACATCTTCTCCAGTCACTGCAGGAGGTAGCAGATGTGCTGCAAGAGCCTACGTGCAAAGTTGCAGCCAAGCAGGCAGAAACTGCAATTCTCACTACAGATGCAGCTCACCGAGAGGTGAGATCTTGACTGAAACAAAAAGTTGTTTTAATTTTAGTATTAGTTCCAATACTGTTTTGCCTCTAGGTTATTCTCTGTTCAGTATAGCTTCTTCGCTTTCATAACGTGCCAAATGATAGGACTTTAAAGGAGCTTTTCTGGTATCAATACTTGGATTTTGGTCAGCAGCCTTAAATCCCTGTTCACATTTCTTATGATCTTCCAGTTAACTAACCATTCAGCAGTTTGTTCTTCCAGAACTGATTGGTTACAGTGAACATAACATCTTTAATTTGTAAGCATTATACTCCAAGTTTGATCCTGTATCTATTTCATATGCAAATCACATTAGAAAAGCAAGATTTATGGCTGTTGATGTAAGGTAGCCAATTTTAGACCTGGTACTTTGCATGATGTTGGAATTTACATTTGTTGCTCCCTTTTGCGGGGAATTAATATTTCTTACTTTTGGGGTAAGATGCACTTTCTAATGCAAATGAAAATGTCGTTTCCAGCACGTTTTTAAAAATTAATTGTAATTAGGTCTTTGCTTTCTTTTTGATTTGCTTTGCATTCATGCTCTGCTGTGTGGAGATCAGTGTAGTGAACAGTTCGGTTAACTTGATGAGAATATGATATAATAATTGCTGTCTTGCATCACATATCTTAGTTTCATATTAACAATCCCACTCCCCATAAGTTAAAGAATATGGATCTATAAAGCAATATGCACCTCTTCCAACCAAGGCTGACATGTATGTAATTACAAACATCTCAAAACTCTTACATGTTCATTCAATAAATCAGTAAATTGCGTGCAAGAATGACTATTTTTTTTTTCAAAACATCTTGATGCTGAGAAGCTCATTATATTCCTCTGTTTTTTACTCTACTCAGATGACAGAGTTAGCTCGAACCCAGACCTCAGATACTGTAAGTGCTCCAGCTGCTGCAGTCACCACTTTATTTGACCACCAACGGCAGCATCACTCAGAGTTCGTGAAACAACTGAGAGCCCAAACTGATACAAACAGGTCTTGCCAAACGTTTCACGTCTTGGGAATGGGGAAGTAAGATTTGTTAGTTTTTGCTTAGCTTACTCTTGAAGAAAACTGTAAGATGTCACATTAAGTGAGCATTTAAGAAAAACTTAGATTCCATCTTTACAACCTTAATAGTACCCTGAAAGTGAGATGCTAACCAATTATGTGAAGGTCTATATAAAGGAGTAGGAAAAAGGTGCTCTAAGTATTTTATGGTATGATTTAACTTGTCTAAGGTTTTAAGTGGTCTTTTCATAAGTTCTAGCTATTACTTCTGCTAAAAGTATATGGAAACTATATTTTTCTTCAAGACAACATAGATTTACCAAAACCCCTTTTCCTTATCAGGAAATGTGAATCTGGTGCCATGTCACAAGGTAAAGAGGAGATGGGTGACTCCAAACAGACTTACTCACCAGTGTTTGATAGTTACTCAGAATCCTCAAGATCAAAGGTTCATGATCGGAGGTGAGAACAGATTAGATTACGTGTGTTTTTTTTCATTTTGTTTTGTTTGGTTTTGCTATAAATAAGAAATAAAATTTTGAAAATACTTGCAAAGTGGTATTTGAGACCTTTCAACATTCAAGTGTTGTTTTTTTTTAAAGAGGTAAAGGGGGTATTAGACCTTCAGCAGGTAAACCTGTCTTAGATTCCAGAGCTCAAAGATTTATATCCCTAATGGCATTTGCTTTGTCTTTAATTGAATGTTTTGAAATGTACAAGTAATATCTTAATTAAAAAAAAAATATTTCTTGGTGAAACAGTAGTACCAGCAGCCGGCAAGAGAGTCCTTCTGTTCCATCTTCTAAGGAGAACGAGAAAAAGCTTTCCCGTCGTGAAAAGATAACTGGCAGTACTGAAGAGCAGGCTCATACTGGTGTGGATGATTCCTTGCCGAGTGATAGTATTTTATCACTGCCAGATGAAAAAGGTTAGCAGTATTTGCATGTATGAATCTGAAGGTGGTGAAGGCTGGGGTGGGGGGAGGCAGGTGCTGTTTCAGAATTAGTTTCTGAAATAAATGAGGGAATATGCATAAAGAAAGCTGAGCCCCAAGTGAATTGGTAGCCTCTTAAACAGAGGATGGCACAGTGAGATTGGAATCTTTTGAAATTTTGCAAATCAGAGTGATGGAGTCTGTGGACTATTCTACTTTTTGCTGTAACCAGATGTTCACTTGCTGAATAAACAAGCTGAACACCAGATGTTTCGGGAGCCTCAAAAATGTGTTTATACCTGTATACAGAATTCTATTAGGTCTTTTTAATCTAGATAACAGTAATATGTCCTCTATCTCAAGGTCACTCTTCCAAAAACCCATTTTTCTGCATTAGTCTTTGTCTTTCCTGTCCTTATCCCTCACAAATATACTGGATTGAGACAGAGTAAAATGGCCTTTGTGGTACATGCCTGAGCATTAACCCACTTCTGTGATTTCTTCCTCAGATTCCGCTTCAGTTGCAACAGAGTGTTCCCTGAAATTTGATGAGTCCATGACAGAGGATGAGATTGAAGAGAAGTCTTTTCGGTCTTTGCTGCCCTCAGAGAGTCATCGTAGAATTAACTTGGAGAAGAAATGGGGTAGTCGTGATGATTCTGATGAGGAAGTCTCCCCAGAAAAAACAGCTCTGTCATCTATCAAGGTAGGTCAATCAACCACAGTTACGGTAAATTAACCATCCCAGTTCAATCATGCTGGTGAGCTTGGTGAGCCATTCTTTGTTGCTTGTGTTTTACAAACTTTGGTTGCTTGAGCATCTGAAAACAAAGTTGTATGAACGTTCTCGATGTTAGTGTTGTACAAGTGAGATTATTTTTTTTGTACTGCGGGACAGTCCATCCAGGCCTCTCTACCCGTTCTCTTGTGGCTTTGGAGAAGAGGAGTGATTTTTTTGAGGTAGGTTACAAAAGCCCAGTGGATGAATTCTTCTGTTATGCCTACTCACAGCTAGGAGGTGCAAGAGGATGCTTCTCTCTGCCCCATGAAAGGACATCCCAAAACTGTTACTCAGGCAGTGCAGAAAAAGCTGGTCTACAAAAGCTTAGAAAGAAAAAAAAAAAGCTTCCCTTCATGCATCTAAGTATGCGTGTGTGTGTGTACATGTGCACACAGTTTGTAATTGAAAAATGCTTTGGGATTTCTGTTATTAAATGATGCCAATTTTGTCTTGCCTTTCAGGAGCTAAGCATGCCATTCTCAGGGGGACAAGATAGTTTCTCTAAATTTACCATGGAGATGGTAAGGCAGTACATGAAAGAGGAGGAAATGCGAGCAGCTCATCAGTCCTCACTACTTCGGCTCCGGGAGAAGGCTCTGAAAGAGAAGACAAAAGCTGAATTAGCTTGGCTGGAACATCAAAAGAAGTAAGATAGTGCTGAATATACCTTGTTGCTAACTGACCATTTTCTTATACTTTTTTTTTTTTTTTAATGATGCTTTGCTTCTACCCCACTCCTCCCTCATTAATATCAGTGGTTGAACTTCCGACATCTGTAATCTGTGCAAATGTTACTATCACTTGAAAAGAACAGAACCCAGTTTGTAAGTGTGCTTTGATGTTTACACTGAACATGGCTTGATACAAGAATTTCATGGAAACAGTAGAACATCCAATGTTTGTTCTTAGAGAAGGTAGTTCTTATCCATTGCTCTACAAGTCTTAATTCAAGAATATATAAAACTATCACCTGGTTATGATTTTATTTGCTTCATGTCCGCCTGAGGTCTCTTTAGCTGACTCAGGTCAAATTGCATGAATCTGGGTGTGTGTTGTCATTAATGATTTGTTTCCAACCTAACATATCTTTGTCCTGAAATGCTTTTTGAAGTAACCTAGGGAAACTCCTAAACAGTGGTGACCAGACTTAATAATGCTTTTTCACAATCACTCTCTCTTTATGAGAAAAAGACCAGAGACATTTCCCACCAGACACTTTATTCCAACTGCTTATCATTGTGGGCCTGACCAATGATTATGAGGTAGTGACCTAGGTGTCCTTCTTTTGATTTTTCAGGCATTTGCGAGACAAGGGAGAGGATGATAAGATGCCCCCTATTCGAAAGAGGCAGCGTGGTCTGCTGCTGAGATTGCAGCAGGAAAAGGTAATTGATGCCCTCTAGGAAAATCCTGTTGATACCTCTGTGTGGTCATTAAATGCTTTGGACATTGTAGAAGTTGAGAATTGAGAAAACTATGTGCCAGGTTTTTGGATAGAAAACTAGCAGTATTTCTCAACCATATGTTTTACTTACTTCTTGATAGGATTTAATACCTTGTTTTAAAGGGTCCTTCTGTTATCAGTAATCTCACAAGTTGAGATTTGGATGTATTAATTGATATTCTATTCTCTGCTGCTTAAGCTGCAGGCTAGTTACTTCATCACATAATTTCAATAATTCCATATCATGGACACTGACAGCTTCAGAATGTGTTCAAGAGCTGTCTGTCACAGTTCTTTTGCTTAATCTTTTATACCTAAAAGGCAGAAATTAAGCGTCTTCAAGAGGCTAACAAGGCTGCTCGGAAGGAGAGACAGCTGATCCTTAAACAGCAGGCGGAGATAGAACGAATCCGTCAGACTACAATGAAACTGCAGGAAAAATTAAAATCTGCAGGAGAAAACAAGCTGGTAAGTGTTCAGTACAGAAACTGGAATCTTCCCTCTCTGGCTTTGCAGTTGGTATTTGACTTCAGCTACAGGCTTAAAAAGTACTAGATTGGACCTATCACTTAGAAATTTTTATCTCCCCCAAACTGTCTCATCTTGTATATCTCAGCAATTTTAGTTGTTTAATTTCTTCAAACTGTTGATAAACACATTTCCAAAAGTATCAGGTGTTTTCTTTTAACTGGGCAGTAGCTGGTGATGTCAGTCTCTGATTCCATTTGATTACTTACCAGACCCCAAAGAACTAAAATAAAAGCTCTAGAACTCAAACTTGCTGCTTTGTGTGTTTCAGTGTTATTGAAATAAGTTGCTCACATCTTTGAGATAGTAGGAAAGGGTTTGATAACTAGCTGACTCCTTACAAAATTTTGGAGACGCAAGCTTAGTAATAGTAATAGAGTAAGGATCGATTTCCTGTGTGGTTAACTGAATTCTTCTGAGATTTTTTGTTCTAGCTGTAGTTAAGGGAGAACTTAAATTACAGTGATAAGGGGAGTACTAAAAATGGTGTCAAATGAAATGAAGCTGGAGAATAAAGATAAAATCTGCAGGTGTACAGACTTACCTGAAATATTATTAGATGTATTATTTGATGATCTGAGGAGAAGTGAGACTGATTAACACATTTTGAAAAGTTATTCTACCATTTTTTTATACTTCTAATGTTGTTTCTTTTTGTTTGTTTTTTTTTTTTTTAACTTTTAATTGCAGGAACTTCACAGTGAGGATGACATCAAACAGAGCAATGGTTCTAGCCCACTTCCAACCGATGCAGAAACACGCAGCCCTTCCCCAATCTCAATCTCCAGCAGTGAGACTAGTAGCATCATGCAGAAACTTAAAAAAATGCGCAGCAGAATGGACGAAAAGTAACTTAAGTTTCCTTTTATTTTACAAAAGTTTACTACTTTAATTAAAAAAGTAGTTTGGCCAGTATCTGCACTAAAAATGGCCATCAGAAAGACTACAGCAGTATAGATATCACTAAGATGGAATCTGTTGATTTCACCCGTTAAATTGTTTTGAATCAAATAAATTGTTTCTGCATCTTTTCAGTGCAGGAATTGCTTTGTCTGCTTTAAATATCCTACAATATTTAGCAGCATGTGCTCATTAGTGTGAAGCCCTAAATTTTTATTTGAGACTAACCCATTCAAACTCTGGCCTGTGCCAGTTAATACAAGTAGTAGTCATCACTTAAACAATTTTTATGATCTTGTAACCAAGGTAGGTCACCACACTTTAGTTCATATGGATGATCTTTGTCATGTTTTTTGTCTTGAGGCTCCTAACAGAGAAAACATCAAAAGTCAAGTGTGGCCATGTGTAAAGGCAGGCTGTGTGCGACTCCTTAGCACCATGGCTGCTTGTAGTCATCTGGGAAGCGCGTTTCCCATACCTGCATATATATGTATATGATGAAGATTTAAAACAAACAAACAAAAGAAAAAACAGTATTTGAGGATTTCTTTAAGTAAGGGGCAAAGAAAAAACAAACATGTTCTACTTAGTCTTCATATTCAAGCCTGAATTAGATCCTACCTCAATTAAAAACATCAAACGCACTGAACAGATAAAATTACAAATGGTGTATCAAGTTTCTGAAGCGACGTTTCCAAAACTAAACTCCTAGCTTTTCAAGTCATGTGGAAAACACCTCACTTCTGTAGCAGTGAACTCTTTTCCTAAGTATGTGTTGAGGTTGGTTAAATGGCTTAAGATGGCACTTAAAAATAGGCTCAAAAGAAAAATCTTGAAAGAGCACGTTCTTTTTATGGCTTTATCTTATTTTTCATCAGATATTCAACATATGAAGTTTCAAATGGAAACATGGTGTTACAAAACCAAATTACAGGTTATGAATTTTGATATTAATTCTGTAAGAGATCATGAATATATTTTTGTGTTCAAGATTTCCTTTGCCACTTTTTATCAGGTAGGCTTTTAGTCAACATCAATTTTAAAATCTTATTTTTTCAATGTACCTTTGTTCCTTAGCAGCACTTAGAATTCCAGTAAGAACTGCATATTAGTAAATAATTGTCCTTAGTATTACAAAGGATCGTAGTAGATACAGAATGTATTTTACCCTTAAAAACATTTTAATTCTAAGTCCAAAATATTTCTCACCCAGCGTATACTTTTCAAAAGGTGTATGTTGGGATTTTAGCTGAAACAGTTGCTTTGAGGAAGAATAAGTGGACGTTGTATTTACATGTGATGCAATGCATGTGGTCATGCATTTTTTATGGTTTTGTCTGATTGCTGTATATGGTCAGAGGATGTAGTATTTTTTGTAAACATAAATAATTCTCTAGAACTTCAGTCTTATTGACTGTATGGCTTTTGCACACATTTTGCAGGTGTTCTTGATAGCAATAGCAACACTTCTTGAGAAGCAGTGCCAACTTGGTACCTTATTTTTGTGTCCTTAATTATAAAATGCATAAGAATAACATTGTCATAATAGAGTAAGACTTTTGCTTAGGCTGTAATGATAGGAAGCTGTCTGTTTTGAAGAGAATTGATCAGATTGCATGATACTACAAAAGGAAAGAAGTTGAATGATGAGTAAAGTACAAGAGGATTAGAGAAATGAACCGGGAAGCCCTGCTAAGCTGGACTTGCTGTACTCTGTAGCAAAGGGAATATCCTTACCTATGAGGTGTCTTTAATACAGCTTTTCTGCTAAAAGGGGAATGAAAGAGTTGTTGTGTTTTAATTTTATTCATGAATCTGCATAGCCTGCATGTGAACAGGAGCATGCTCTGTCAAAGAGAATTAACCCGTCTGCCCTTGCTTTCCTTGCATATGCAGCTTTAATGGCAATCTGTACAACAGAAGGACTGATTAAATGCTCATTTGCTTTTTCTTTCCTTAATATGCTGCTTACGCTGTGTTGTAGTTGCTGCAGAGCTATACGGAGCATGGTATTTTTCTATAAATTACTTAGCTTAATAGTCTTCCATTTGGAAAAATCATTTTCATCACAGTGTTCAGTTTATGTAGATTTTTTTTAAAGGATAGGCATTTTTCTGTCTGCAGTTAGTATCTCAGATGAAAGAGGCAATATGTGAGTATTTTGAGACCACGTCTACGTTCTATCACAGGGTCAAAATAGCATCTGAAAGTTGAGTTACAGGTATATTTCAGATTTCCTCTGGATTTATTTGTTTTTGAAATAAATTATTTCATCTTTTTTTCTGGGCTTCCACTGGCACTGACCTTTGGAGCAGTAATTTTATTGAGGTTTCACTGGGTGAATGGAAGTGTTTTGAGTTGCAGACTAGCAAAGCTGTATATATTGCAAACACAGCATTCTGTTCAGTGCTCATAATGCTCTCTATCAAGGGTTAGAATTATCAAAAGTTGCAAAAAGCTCGGGTTGAGATTTCAATAGGTGCATGTGGAAGTTTGCATCAGAGTAATAAAACTCCTTCCTAAATTTAAGGAAAAACACAGTGATGTGAAAGTAGCATGCCTTTGACTAACAGAAAATGAAGTGTTCTAACTTATGCACAAGTGTATGTGTTCTATTACCTTCTGCATAACAATGTACAGCTTTTCTATCTGAGGTGTTAGGTTAAATGCAATTAATTTAAAAGTTCTTTGCTAGATGCTGTCCTTTTCTCATTCTTTCTGCCTTTTTTTGCTTAGTTTTAAACTCTTCCTCCTTATTTTGTAGACACTGCTCTCCTGTTCACTACTTCTTCTCTGTCTTTACGTCTCACCACTGGGCCTCTCTCAGTGTCTGTTTTCCCAACCTCCACCCCAAATTCCAGCTGTATATCTACAACCAATTGGTCAGGTAACTGTACCTTTCTCAAGTGATAGACTCTTTGATAGAGCATGCTCTGTTCAGTCCTAAAAAGTCAAGAAGTTCTTCATCAGATGTGTCAGTGAACATTTTTGACACTTTACTATTTCCGGATTAATCTCTTATTATTCCTATTGTGTTCTGAGTAGCAGACAGTTCACTTTGCTCCCACTGTCTACTTCAGAATAGCTGCTGAACTGCCTAGTTTGACCTTAAACTCAGTGTACGTTGGATATAAATGCAGTACAAGTGCAGGTTAACACTTCTGGAATGGGCAGATAAAATGTTGGACCTTAGCACCAGAGAAATAGTTAGACTTTGAAAATCATGGTGATGTAATGCGAGTGCTTCTGCTTCCTCCTTGCTCATCTAGATTTCCTGCCTTGTAAATACATGATGTGTTTTTTGCCTTACCCCCAAAGGTGCCCCTTCTGGTGAGGATGAATGGATACCCTTGGTGTTACAACTGGAACCCTCTAGATTGTACTGAATACTAAGGCAATATGCACGCTGCCTTGTGGTTCTGACCTTTTATGCCCCAGGGTTATAAAAGGGTCTGCATCTTTAGCCACGCTGCTTTAATCTGCTTCTTCCTAAAGGACGAATGTTGGAATTTTCTTTCTCTCTCTCAACATTCCTTTTGACTGACTGGTAGTCTGTTATTAGTGTTTGTATGGTGATTAGTTTTATGGTCATTGAGTTAATTCTGCTCCCACTTGTGGCCTTCTGGGTTAATTCATTTGACGTTTGCTGTTGAGGAATCTTGCTCTTTTGAATCCATTTATTTCAGCCTTTCTCTTTGATTTTATTCCAACTGGACTTGCCTCTCTCAAGATCTGTGAAGATGCAGATATTTTAATGAAATGAAACAACTAGTGAAGGAAGAAGTTGCCTTTTGCATTGAGATCATTGCTGTAGTAATGACCTACATAACAAGTTCCAAATATATGACCTGCTCGACTAATTGGAACTGATGTGTAACTGAAAGTAAGAGCTGATAAATTTGATAGTGCTGGTTAAAGACAACATCGACAACCATGACTGTCTGTGTCATGTTTATAGTGCAATTACCACCGGTAATCTAAATTTGGTGTTATAAATCGGTCAGTTTTCCCTAAGAGTAGACAATGTTTGATGTTTATCTACAGCAAGTGATAATACATGAAATGATAGCACCTGTGAACTGAAAGGTGGCAGGTATTCCAGACAGTCTGTGAGGTGCTTGTGCTTTTCATTTACCCTTGCTTTGACTATAGTAAAGATGACTGTGGGCACATCTTACTCACTTCTGAAACTTTTACCTTTACATCATCCCTTTTTTCCACCTGATCTGAATTCCTCTTAGAGGAGGACTCATCTGAATCTTAATCTTTCTGATGAACTGCCAGCTCACTTTTCCAGGGAACAGACTGAGAAACACTAAGCAAGCAAATAGGAAAAAAAAGTCCCTCAGCAGGTGAGACCTGCAGATTACCCAGTTGTTCAATGCAGTCCCTCTATATAAGAGGATTGTTTGACACATAGGAGATCAAAAAGCAAAAATTAGTAACTGCTTTGCAGCTTAAGAACTTTGATGCTAAGTATTTAGGTTGTATTAAAAATGACAAATTATAAAGGCACTTTCAAAGAAAAATATCACAGGACTTTGAAGATTGCATTTTCAGGCACCACACCTTCTGTACCAGTTTGAGCACTCTATCTGGCAAATCATGTTTTCTGAAGAGTGATTCTGTGATGTGTTAAGAATTTCACTGCAAGAGCTGAATGGATTGATGTATACTCTTCTCTAGAGTTGGCATGTGAGAGGAAGTACATGCAGCTGATGTTGAAGTTGCTTCTAGCTCCTATCTTAAAGGTTGAATGCTATTTTCTTGGTAACTTCAATATTTAGAAGTAAGCCCAGGGATGCTTCTGTTCGATGGTTGGCAAAGAGAATTAGTACATGCACACAGACCTATTCAAACTCACAAGTTCCTCATTTCTGAGGCTTCATGGATGACTTGAGAAATCTTTGTCACAAAGAAAAAAGATCTGCAAATTTTCAGCACGAGGTTTTTATTTACTCTTAGTTTTAAATTAGTAGCCAGATCTGTTAGTAGCTAGGAAGAACAGTCCTGCATCCTTATGCTCTTTATGCTGTCAACTAACAATTAACATTCCAAGTATGGCAATCCAGAGATGATACTCAAAGGAAGAAGGATAAAAGCTCCAGTAATTCCAGTAAATCCTTCAGGAGGATTATTAATACAGGAACACCTTCTCTTATAATTATGTATTTAGAAAGAACTGTGAGGCAGTTGGAGCTACAATATTTTTCTCTGTCATTGGAATTAGCAAAAAGAAAGGAACATTTTTCAAACAGTCACTGCTTTCTTGAGGGTTCCAGTTTAATGCCACAGGTACTTCTCATGTTCTAAAACTGGGAACTGGCCCTGTCAATTTTTACTGAGTATTTAGTAGCACTTCTAATGATGTTGAAGATTCTTAAAATCTAAGCAGCAGTTTTACAGGAAAAAATAAAAAATAATCTTTTTTTACTCCTTTCCCCAGCAGCACATCAGAAGTCTAGGACATAGTCACTAGTATGGATATTACCCTAGGAAACAATCTGAACAGCTAAAATTTGGGGATTAGAAGACAGAGCTTCGGGCTGTTGGGATCTTTGACTGTGGTCGACTGCTTTTCCATTGTCTTCTGCTCTGTCTGTCAGGTTCCTAACTAAGCGAGAACAGAAGCTGATGCAGCGTCGACAACATGCTGAAGAATTGCTGGAGTGGAAACGCTGTCTTGATGCAGAGGAAGCCGAAATACGGCGGATAGAAAAGCAGGCTCTGGCTGCCTGGGACAAAGAGTTGCTTAAAAACAAAGTAGCCAAGAAAGAACTGGGGGATCAGAGAACTGAGCCCAAAGGTAATAGGAAGTGGGGGAGAACTGATGCAAACGACAAGAGTAAAGCAATCTGATACGATTGCGTAGGTTTCCACTTCCTGCATTTTTTGATCTGGTGGTGGTGGTTGTTCTCTTGATTTCTGCACTCTTCAATGTCATCTTCTGACTTGTTCTTTTTAAACCTATTTTAAACCTTAGTTATATGGGGATTCCTCATTTGCTGTGTACCTTCTTAATCGTGCAGTGCAGCAGAGGTCAAACAGATGTTTCTACATACAATTTGGAGTCTTTTTTTTTTTTTTCCCCACAACAAAAATACTATTGTAATTAGTATAAGTGATGCTATTGTGAGAAAAATGTTCCCAGATTTGGGGAGCTACAGCTTTATCATTCTGTCTTAACTGTACTGTACCTTCAGCATGAACTACAGAGAACCAGATTGCAGTGGGAGAAGGTAATAAAACTTTAGGGGTTGTTCTCAAAATAATATATTTTTCCCACTGTAGAAAGCAGGAGAATATCCTTTCAGTGTGCAAAAGGAATTCAGAATTATGTCCTATTACCCTTGTTACTGAAAAGTCATGTGGATTTTAGGCATCTGTAAGACAGCTTAAAGATGTTGTGTGTGAGTCAGTAAGTTCCCATGAGCAAGAACTCCTCATGCTGAAGACAGAGGCTTGGATGAAAAAATACACTACTTTGTATTACCAGTACCTACCAGTAAGCATTGGAGCATGGTCCTGCTTTAGAAAGAGAAATTTGTCTCCCCAGCCTTTGCTCAAATATTAAATAGTTCTCCATGGCTGCTTCCATAATGCTGTGACTCCTGCGGAATTTAGTAAACAGGAATATTGAAAACCCAACTTATTATTTTACTTGTTGCCATTTGAGAGACTCATGATGAAATCATAACATTAAAATGTTTTCTGCAACTACTGTAAAGGAAGCAATCAATTCTAAATTCAAGATCTGACTTGCAGATTATATGCTCCACCATGACTTCTTCAGACTAATAGTGACTCTTGCTGTTGTATGGCCAACTGGAAGGACAGGTTTCCCTAATAATGATCTTTTTAGAGTGTGTTGTCTGGAAAATGTTAGAATATCCTGAAAAACTTTGTTTTAGACATTCAGCAATCACTAAGACTGTTTGGTAGTCTTAAATCATAGTTTTCTGATAAATGTGCTTGTTGATACTAAATGTTCCTCTCTGGGTGTCTAGGTGAGTGAAATAACACCAGTTTGATGTGTTGGTAGCAGTTACTACTTCATGTGCAGGCAACAGTTTCTCTGAAGGCATTTAAGTCAGTGCAAGTTCTGAAGTGGTTTGTTTTTTCTCATTATTCTGCCTCAGAAACAGCCAGTGAAGAAGAGTCTCCAGTGCCTTGCTCTTGTCTGAACAGTGAAAGCTCTGTCCCAGAAGATCTTGGCAGTCTAGCTGCTGAGTCTGTCCCATCAGAGACTATGGGCCACGGGCAGCCAGAAAGCCCAGCTCAGAGTACGATTAACGAAGAAATGATTTATTCTGAGGAGTTCAAGTCCTCTACCACACCTGGCAAACTTGTGAGTGAGATTTTTATGCTGTATGCATTCTTAAGTCTTTAAAAGATTGTCAGAGAACACAAGTACAGCCTTTCCAACTGTTGAAGCAGAGATTAAATTGTTCGCTTTGCAATACCATTGTATGTTACTATGAATAAACACTGTAACCAGATATATTCTTTGAAGTATTGAGGTGAGGAAAAATCGCTTGAGCACAGAGTTTAGATACTTTTAAACCTGTGGGAAGTCTTGCAAAATGTTCTGCATATGTCACATAGGTATGCAGTATTAAGTGGTGGAACACTGACCCAGTTCACCAGCATGAATTAGCTGTAGGCTAGCTTGTTACCATTGTGTAAATTCTTTGAGGCCATGGAAACTATGCCATGTTTTTCCACCTTGCTTTATTTGCGAGTGATGTATGCCAAAGTATAGTTATAGGATGAAGAAGCATAGCTGTAACCTGGTACACAGTCCCTTGGGTGTCGGGTTGTCTGCTTGCTAGCTAAACCCATTCTAGTGTTCTATTCCAGTTGTTATTTCTGCTTCATTGATAATTTTGCTAAATATCAACCTGATAACTTTGCCCTGTGTTGAATGAGAAAATTTGCTGCCTCTGAGAGGGCAAATGCTCATCTAGACTTCTATTAGAAATACTTTCTTCTTGAGTTTTCTGAGGAGACAGTGAATTAAATTATCTAATATGAGCTAGAGGTTATGTTTGAGCTAGAGGTTATGTTTGAGGTGTGGGAAAAATTTGTGGTATAATGTTGAAGCGGTAAGAAGCATTTTGCCAGAATAGTTGTTCTTAGATTTCTTTTCCATAGCTACAGAGAAATAGGGTTCTGTTTTAGTAATTTAGAATGGCATATCACACCTCTTATATGAAATGCCCTTTTGGATTCATGGGCGTGTTTAGTAGGAGTTTTTATTCCCTTAATTTTTACCAAATACAATTACATAAACTGTATCGATCACCTGTGAGTCACAACCATGTCAGTTCACTTAAGTAGTAATAGGGTAATCTGAGCACATTTACTGAAGTCCACTCTCAAAGTAAGCAGTCTGTTATTGCTGCTCTTGGTATTTTTGTTTTATTGTCTAGCAAATTAAGATTAAAGCTGTTCTAAGGCAGCTGGATAGGTACCATTACTTATGAGATATTCTCTAGCCAGGCCAGTCTTTCCTTGAAACTAGTCCTGATGGCAGTGATCTCCTTTCATACTGAGCTTTACAAACAGTTATTTATTTGTCCTTTTTTTTTTCTCTCAGTCTCCTCCCAAAAGCATATCTGTATCAAAGCAAGATTCCAGCAAAGGCAGCCATAGAACTGGAGGACAGCTACGTTCACCTGTGAAGTCTCACCAGATATCCTACAATTGGTCTGATGAATCTTTATCTATGACCCAGTCAGGTAAGTGTATAATATCTGCTTGGGTTTGAATTGCTTTTTCAAAGCTAATCATTT
Organism: Oxyura jamaicensis; assembly: GCF_011077185.1. Taxonomy (NCBI): domain Eukaryota; kingdom Metazoa; phylum Chordata; class Aves; order Anseriformes; family Anatidae; genus Oxyura; species Oxyura jamaicensis. Next base: position 11,116,823 of record NC_048900.1, on the reverse strand, counting down.
TAATGAGTAAATTTAAAACGCAGACCTATATGTGGGGAGACAGACAAATTTCTGGAAAATGCTAGGTTTTAGAGTTCTGTGATTTGTAGTTTGCTTGTTTCAGCATAAGGTGTATATCTTTGCACAGGTTCTTGCAAACAGGCATGAAAAGAGAGTTAATAGTTCAGGTATCTTTAGAATTTAAAAATACCAAGGTTGGATGTGCTTTTAATAAATTACTGTTCTCCACTGCTTTTATTGTAAGAAAGCAGAATATGGTTCAGCAGCATATAAACATGATCTTCCTCCTTCTGAACACAACCTGGCTCCAGAAGCCATACAGCTCTGTTACCCTGGCATACAAGTGAGTCCACTGAACCTTCATTGGCATGTGCATAGCAATTGGACACTTCATGACATAAGCACAATGTCTTTGTCCACAGCCAGAACAATCATCCTGTAAGACAGTGGGTCATGAGAAAAAAAAGTTGTTCTCGGTTTATAAGGCTCATCTTTAAAACCTGCTGAGTTTCTTACCTCCTCATGTCCTAAGTCTCCTTTGGTATTGTGGGTACAATAAGTACTCCTGGGACCTGGGAGAAGAAATCTAGTAATGTTTAAGCATTATCACTATCTGGAGCAATTAATATCACACTGAAGCACTCAAGAAAATGAATATTTGTTGTTTTTTTCCTTTTTTTTTTTTTTTTTTGAGAAGGATTTGGATGGTGTGCAGTAAAATAAGGCCTAAGGTTGCATTCTGAGCTACAAAATACAAGATCTGTGTATACCCCTCTCACAAGTCTTTTAACCAAGTATCTAAGCAGGCTACCGGTAAATGCTGAGGGAAGGAATATCAGAAATGCACTGGTACAGAGCAGTCCTTTCCCTGATGTGTTCTCACAGCGTGTTAGTCATATGGATTCCAGGACTTCATGAGCAAACCATCATCTGTGGGTCACCATCGTCAGCTCCATTGAGCTGTGAAGATTATCTTGAGCCTTTCTTTGCTTCTAGCCTCTAAAACATCTTGTATTCCACAGTGTGGTTGTTACAGAATCACAAGATACTTTTTATTAGCAAATGAGATAAAAGCCACAGAGGAATAAGTTTTTCTTGGGTTGAATTCCTTAAGTGATTAGGAAGTCTTTGGTGGAAAAATAATTAGGTGGTTCTATTGTATGTACTGGCTGCTGCTTGTGATTTAGAAATAACTTCACTGGCACACTATGAAGACTGGAGACATACGTGCTTGATGTAGCAAGCTTAATAATCTTTTATTCTGTTTCTTGCTTAATATGTATGTAAGGGCAACAGTAACAGTAATTTTGAGGCAGATATTCTGTTGGATGTAGAAAAGAATATGTAACACCTAGATACTTGCACTGAGTAGTTTGTGTTTGTGTTCTGTCTGGCGAGCAGGTTGCAACCCAGTGAAGCCTTAAAGTTATGTTCAAGTTCTGAATGAGGAACCACTCGAGGAACACATAGTGAAAAGTATAGCAGGCAGCAATGGTCATGAAAATAAACTCTTTTAAAATGGAGTATTTGCCATCTTCATCATTCCTGGAAGTGTTCGAGGCCAGGTTGGGTGGGGCTTTGAGCAACCTGGTCTAGTGGAAGGTGTATCTGCCCATGGCAAGGGGGTTGGAAGATGATCTTTAAGGTCCCTTCCAACCCAAACCATTCCGTAATTCTATTTCAAATGGTAGAGACAGTTGTACAGGAAAGGGGAAGTCCGTCAAGATGATGTTGATTTCACAATAAATCATTCCATTGTAAACAGGCAAATCTTCCAAGCTGCTGAGTAGTAATGAAGTCATTGCTATGTCAGTGCTGATGCATGCGTAGACAAGATTGTCAAAGATGAAAGCATGTGCAGATCTTTCCCTTATGAGTTGATCAATAAAAGCTATAATTGCATAATGGTCACTTACCATTCAGGAGGAATTAAGTACAGTGACATCGTAAAGTACTCATGATTACCAAGTGAGATCCATTCTCTCCATGCTTCTTAAAACTTCTGTAAATGGTTAACAACTGTTGTTAGTGGAAAAAGAATACGGTAGTTTGATTTGCTGACTGTTGATGATGACATCATTCTTCATGGCTGTTTTTTTGTCTTGAGAAGTGAAACGGATTAGCAAAATGTCCTGCTGTTCTCGCTGGCTGACTAGGTATTACTGTCAACTTACTGTCTAGGGCCTTTGGCAGAGCAGTTGCAGTTTATGGGAATCCAAGCCTGTTGGTCCATAAAACAGCATAGATAACATCAAGCATTAGAAAAGCAGACCATCCTAGATCCTTCTGTTAGGAACTGCAGATAAAGGGGGGGGCATCAGCTACAGGGAGCAGCTCCCATAAGACTATATCAGATAAATATTTTGAAAAATTTCTCGTATTTAATTGTGGCAGCACCATCTGAGGCCAGGATCTTGTTTTGCTCTGTATTGGTATATGTTTGAAAAGCAACAAACAGGTGAGCATAATTGGGTGGGTGCCGAAGAATAAGTAGTGAGGCACTGAGGCAGTCTTTCTCGAAGTCTGAGAGCTCTGCGAGACCAAGAACTTGTTTTACAACAGGAATAATGAAAGAGGCAGAGTTGCTGGTAGAATGTGGTTATCCTGCAGAGAATGGATCTAAGCAGCTGGGGACAGTGTTAGAATGGAACAGAAGCAGAAAATGCAGAAAGGGTTGAAGAGCAGACTGCAGGGTATGGAGAGGAAAATTATTAAGAAAAAAAATCAGGTAGAAAATAGCTCCAGTCAGTAATGGCATCTTAGGAAGGTCTGTGAAACTGAATTTGGAGCAAGGACGTACCACATAGCTTTGTGTAAGTTATCACAGACTAATCTACCATGTGTCTAAGCTCAACACTACCCTCTTTCACCGTGAATAAAACGTCCACACAAGGCCTGACAACAGTAAAAATCTCTTCATCGTTCAAACTGGCTTTCCTTCCAGCTGCCAGCCAGTCAACTTTCCGTTTCATAGATGTATTTAGCCAAGGTGGCAGAAAATCTGAAGTGGCTGGAAACCTAACCTGCTTGTGGAGTCTGTTATTCCAAGATCTCATCAATAAAGTGTACCTTGTAGTTTGAAACTGTATATGGTGACTGTATATAGATGCTTCAGTTGTGTTTTTGGTATGCATTGTTGAGCTGTCATATTTTTAAATGTCAGCAAAGGTTAATTTCTGCAACAGCTGATGGGATAAGCCCTTAATGAGGTAGCAACGTGAATGTGGGCAATTGACGTGAACAAGTTTGGTAACACGTTACTGCATGTATCAGAGCCTTTCTCTCTTGTAAATTAAGTAAGATGCAGTGCTTTTTCTTTCATATGTTATACAGTACTGCTGTGAATCCAAGATCCCACTTGAAGGGTCTTAATATATTGAAATTAATATCATTTCTTGAATATTTCACTTGAACCATATTTTGTGTTTACTATATGACTGTTGATTGCTTTACATAGAATTGGTTTACAAGTTATTTAAAGGCTAAAATGAAACTTTTTTCAGAAACCACATCTGATCAAAGTGATATTGAAGGACGGATCAGGGCCCTGAAGGATGAACTACGGAAAAGGAAGTCTGTGGTTTACCAGCTGAAAAAGGAACAGAAGAAGAGGCAAAAGGAGAGACTGAAAGCCCAGGAGGCCAGTTTGATCAAACAACTGGAGGTTAGGAACCATAGGAAAAGGGGCAAAGTAAAAGCTATGGATAAATCATTATAGTATGGTGGTTGTTGGCAAAATAGTTTATCAACAGCTGTGAAAGGCATGTTAATTGTGATGGAAGTAGGACTGTTTTTGGTTAGCTAACTGCTTTCAGTAATAAACCAGAGCCCTGGAGGCAAAATCACAGCCTTTAAAATGTGTATCTTTAACAGGTTACAGTGTTCGGTGGGGTTTATATATGTTCGTACACATTAGTATCCCAGCTTGGGTTAAACAGTGATGCTTATGTAATTCATTTTTGAAAGTAAAGTATTGATTTCCAGGATTCACAGCTATGGAGTTTTAGGAAGTAAAACAATACAGAGAAACTGAGAGCGTCCTTAAATGGTTGAGGCTATGCTTTATTTATTTTGATAGGTTTTGTATACCAAATTGTAGTAGTTATGGTTTAGTAGATTAACAGTCGTAACTTTTTTTATGATCAGTCATATGATGAGTTTATCAAGAAGACTGAAGCAGAGCTGAGCCAAGATCTGGACTTATCACCCACAGCCAAACCTCAGATTAAAACTCCGTATTCAGCTGCTGCTGAAAAACCTAAGATCAAGGCACCACCACTCCATAGGTAAATGGGATTTCTTCTTGCTTAGATTATTCTGAAACTGCAGAGATTGCTGTTTGAGCAGAGACCTTTGGTGCAAGCAAAGCTGCTAACTGCTCTTCCTCAAAGCACTGGACAGTGGCAGCGTGCTGCTGACACATTTGCTGGTTGCATTTGGCCCAAAATAGATAAGATGCACTGTCCCTGTAATCATATTCATCTTATTTCTATCCTGCCCAGCCTTTCAAGTCCTATTTTCAAGTTCTTTCTGAATAATAATTTTTGATTAAGCAAGAATGTTTAAAGCGGTTGTTCGGATCACTGACCTGTAAGAGTTTTTATGCCTGTTGCACTGTGAGGCAAATTGTTCATCTTTTCAATTTACATCTCTTTTTGATCTCATGTTTTAAAAAGTAGACAATTCAGCTGACTTTTTGCACTTACAGTATTGTTTCATTTTCTCCAGCAGATGGTGCAATTTTAGTGCATTCTTCTTTTTTATTAAAAAAAAAAAAGTCATTTTCTCTTTTTTGGCTGCAAAAAGGTCAAGGATTGTGATTAGTCTTTTAAAAAAATTATTTTCCATGGTTTGCCAAATCATCAACTCTGTCCCCATTCCTGTTTTCTAAGTTAACAGTATGTTGACAAACCAAACCAGTTGTTATCATTAATACATTGATAGAATTCTAGATGCTCATATTTTAATTTTTATTTATTCTAAAAAACAACAGAGCACTTTCTCATGTAACAATGGTTCACACAACTCAATATTTCAACTTTAGGCCAGAGACAGCTAAAAACTGGAAATCACTGACTGAATCAGAGCGATCCAGAGCATCTTTGGAATCCATTGCAGAGTATGCAGGTATGTAAATGGAAGAATCAGTACTACAGATGAAGGTCTTGAAGCCTGACTGTTTTAAACTTCTTTAATCTTATCCTTTATTCAAGAAGAGGTTTTAAGAGAGCGTGGAGACTTGATAAAACCAGAATGGTGAAGCTATATCTTTTACTCTTTGATGTTTACAATTACATTTGTTGTGGTCTTGGAAATATTTGGGGAGTGGAGGTTCCTAAGTTATGGCTCCCTTCCCTTACTCCCCCAGTTCCCAATTCTGAAACCTCATAGTATTTTAGTTCTTTATTTTAAGGAATTAGTAGTACAAATGTTGATGAGATATGCTGTATCTATAAAATGTAACTAAAAATACAAATATAACAAATATAACTATATATTTTGTATAGTTCTAAATTTTAAATAAAGTTTTTTTGTTCATGCTTTATTAATTCTACTTAGTAGGCATTTGCTTTTGCTGTTTCCTGAATCTTCACTATTTACTTTTATTCTTGCCTAGGTTTTTATAGAATCATAATTACGTGACAGCCTTTTTCCTTTTATTTTGTTTCCTGGAGGAAACAAAGAGGGAAAGTACTTGGGGGAAATTAAGAAAACCAAAATAATTAAGGCTTTAGAAGTAGATATTTAGGAACAGTTGGTTCCTTTTTTTAATACTTATCAGTGTTTTGCTGTTGATAATTTTTATCTAATGAACAGTTTTCCAGGGAAGCTATGGATGCCCCATCCCTGGAGGTGTTAAAGGCCAGGCTGGACGAGGCTCTGGGCAACCTGATCTAGTGGGTGGCATCCCTGCCTTGTCTTTGAGGTCCCTTCCAGCCCAAGCGATTCTGTGATTCTATGATTCTGTCTGCAGTTCTAAGCTTGGTTGTTTTTATAGAATGATAGAATGGTCTGAGTTGGAAAGGACCTTAATGATCATCCAGTTGCAAACCCCTGCCATGGGCAGGCATACTTTCCACGAGATGAGGTTGCCAAGCCCTTATGGTGGGCTAAGTATTGTATAGTATTATAAAACGGTACAAGAAACAGAATTATAAAGAAAGAGTTCTAATGCTGGAACTGGACAAATGTTTGTAGGACAGCTAGAAATCTGTGTTTCCAAGGCACCAGTTTGCATCTTTTAGCATAGAAACCTTGATGTTAATTTTGTTGGCTATGGTTGCAGTCTTCAATGAGACAATGCAGGCTATGCCATCTGTTGTGGTTCACTTTTCATGATTCACTTTTATTTTCCTTCAAGATGCTGTGTCATCAAGAACTGAGAGATCTGTGTCTGTGCACACCAAGAAGGTGACAGATGTTCATGCAGAAGAACCTTCCAGAAAATCTTCCTCAGGTTTAATGTCACCAAGGAGTTCCAGAGCAGGATCTGGTGATTCCCTAGATCACGTGTCCTTACCAGCTCTTCTCAAAGACACAAAAGACATTAGTAGGGACATCAGTAGGATATCACATGGGTCCACAAGCATTGCAGTACATGTACCCAATGAGGAGGATGTCTTCAGTCATAAATCTGAGATACCAGAAGATTTGGAATATATAAAATCAGAAGAATGTGAGATTGAAGATTCCTATGTTAAACCTTTGGAAAGTTCTGATGTGTTGTTGACATTAGATAAAGAACAGGAGAGTTCATTGGATGTTATTCCAGAAATTTATTTCAGGAATTCCTCCATTAGTCCTCCAGTTATTTCAGAATTCCTCCATTCTGAAAAAGAACACTCTCTAAAGGAACCTTTTGGTTTGTCTGTGGAAAGCCGTCATGGTAAGGAAGAAGTCTTAGGACAGAGACTGGCAGACAAAGATGCTGTAACTGTCCCAAACGTAGACGAGTCTTATTGCAAATTGAGCAAATCAGCAGAGGAAAAAGGTGATCTGCTTTCAGAACACCTGTTTAGTCAAAAAGAGCCATCATATGTTGAAGACTTTGAAGGATCCTCCTCCAGGAAACAGGCATCAATTGAAGAAACACTTGCTGTGGAACATTACGAAGATGACTTTGAAGTGTCCCTTCTCTCCCCTAAAGGGGACACTCAGTCACAGAGAGAGCAGTCACAGCACACAGGAACCAACAGAAGCAGATCCACGAGCCTTGGCAGTGATGGCGAAATCAGTGAATACCTCAGTGACAAATCTCTTTCTCTCTCCGGCAGCAAGCATTCGGAGAGGTTGTTGGAACTTAAGTCTCCAACAGAACTTCTGAAAAATACGGAACGCATTGATGTGGAGAAAGAGCAGGCTCCTACTCAGCCACCACCATGGGCCTCTGCTTCAGTCACAGAAAAAACAGATAATTTGTCAAACTTCAGCATTGGTGATAGGGTACTTGTGAGTAAAGTCCAGCCTGGAACACTGCGATTCAAAGGTCTGACTAAATTTGCCAAAGGGTTTTGGGCTGGTGTGGAGTTGGATAATCCTGAAGGGAACAATAATGGAACTTACGATGGTATTAGATATTTTGATTGCAAAGAAAAGCATGGTATTTTTGCTCCTCCTCAAAAAATCTCTCACATTGCAGAAAGTATCGATAGCCATTTAGACACAAATAAGGATGAAGATTCATTCTTTGATGACAGACTGGAGAAGCAACACAAAGCTGAGCAGAAAGGCAAAGGAATTTCCAAATCTGGCAAAGAAGATGAAAGCCAGAGCAGAAGTGCAACAGAGAACTCTTCCCAGAATAAAACTCCTGCAGACAGAGCTGTTTCAGAAGCCTCAGCTGGAGAAAACATAGATGAGGACTCATCTTCCAAAGCAAACAGCATAAAGGAGATTTCTGTAGCTACTGAATCACTTGCCCCAGAACAGTCTGTGGTGGCTTATCTGAAGCATGCTATAAAAGAGGAGGCCAACCTTGCTCCTCCCGTTTCTGATGTGATGGACTTTTTTTCCACTGTTCAGTTGGATGACATCTCCGATTTCCTTTCTGAAAAACTGGAGAGACAGAAAACACTGGGGGAAGAGTGTTCTGAAAAGTTAGATGATCTCTCTCCTGGAGTTGTGGAGAAGCCTGCAACTCCACTTCTGGATTTGCTGACAAAAGAAAAGAACCAATTAGAAGCCCAGCTTAGACTACCATTTAGAGAAGAAGAAAAGTCGAAAGACAAACTGGAAAAGGTCAGTTTGCTGACAGACAGTCTGCTTAAAGATTTTATGAAAGATATAGTCGATCAGTTACAGCAAATAAAGAAGGTCAGGAATGAGAAAATCCAGCTCAGCAACCAGGAACTCTGTGATGTGAGGGAGGAATCCAATCCCCCATCCCAGCAAGTAGAAAAGCAGATTCCTGATGGACTGAATAATTTTTTTCTAAGCTCGGACTTGGAAGATGAAAGAGAAGAACTTTCCTCTCCAGACATGTGTCCCAGACCAGTAAGTAACAAATATTTTGCGCTAATTTTAAGAGTTGATGATGGTTGCTTTGACTGATGATTATTGAACCTGAAGAATGCAGTGTAGCACCAGTTTTTTTGTTTTTTTTTTCCTTCCAAGTTCTGTTTGGTGGTGTGAAGATTGTGTCTATATGTATATGCGTAATGCGTGTTCTTGTGTTTCCCCGTTCCCAACTTTGAGCCCTGCAGGCTCAAAGACAGGTTTTGGCACATCAAAGTAAAAAATACTTCATTTAGATTGCGTTCTGCTTATGTGTTTGATTTAATTTAATTGTTACCCTCAATTTTATTCTAAAAATGTCAAAATTTTAGAATGTCAAAATGTCAAAATAAACTCTAAACTTACCTCTGTCTGTCCTTGATATGAAATAACCATCCTGTAAAATAAGTAGTTGCTATAGAGGTTGTTAAGTTATCAGACTGCTCTATCCACAGAAGTAATATATCACGAGCCATGGAAGTTCAAGCTTCCTCAGAACAACCATTAATGACACAGATTTAGAACTTGACCTTTCTGCTGAAGATGTCAGTAAACCTGTCTGCTTTGCCATTCATCTCAATATATTATCATCACAGAAAGCTTCAGCTCATTTCACCATTGCTCAGTCACTAAAACAGCCATTGCCTGCTAAAAGCTTTTAGGCTGTTGAAGCAGATCTGAGACTTGCTGGTAAGCAAAGTGAAGTTACGTGTCACGCTATCACTCTTTAAACTACTCAGCCTTTCCTAAACAGTTAAACATCAGGACACACAGTGGGCAGGTACAGGTGGTCTTCTACACTCTGTAGGAACCCTCTGAAAGTGTTCATCAGGAGTGGTAGAAGATCCAGGTATTTGAGTTGAAACATTTCTAATTTTACTGTGCACTGTTTATTATCTTTGAAAGAATTGAGAGTAGTTGTGGATATACAGCCAATTAGTAGAGCACTTAAAAATGCAAGTTGAATGCCTGATAGACAACAGTGTGACACTGCTTTATATTTGCTCCATGACTCTTAATTCACAGGAGAGTCCAGTGTTTGGTGCAAGCGGTCAGGAGGAGCTTGCCAAGAGGCTGGCTGAGCTGGAGCTCAGTCGGGAGCTTCTGAGCGTGCTGGGAGACGATCAAGATTGGTTTGATGAGGACTATGGCCTTAGTTCCCGTAAGGTCCAGCAGAAACAAGCTGAGGAACCAGCAGTGCTGCCCAAGGTAGAAGCACAGAAAGTTCCAACAAAGCCGTGTGAGGAGCCTTTGACAGTCCCTCTTACTGCAGTGGAGGTGGAAGGTATGGTGCATGCAGCATCTGAGGAACTCTGGAAACTGAAAGAGCTGGGTCATGATCTTCAAAATTTCAGCCTTCACACTGAGCTTAGTGGTACCATTAAAGAGCAAGACACGGACACGATAAACAAACAGGTCTATGAAAAGGTACAGTCTTTAGGCATTTTGTTCTTGTCCTTTGAATTGTTACCATGAAGATCAGAAGCCTTAATTCTCACTTCTTCCTTTGTTAAGGTGGTGTTTGATTTAACAAGAGAGATCTTTGGAGAAATCTTTGCTAAGGATCCTAATCTAAATCAGCCTATTTGGATGAAACCACGTAGGATTGCATCTGCTTACTTTCGCCGAGTAAAAGATCCAAATGATCTGGATGAAATCAAGGTAGGAAGAAATCCTTGTGATGACAGGGAAGAGATTAAAAATGTTGTAGTGACAGTTGCCTGAGGCTTAATAGATAGGTCTATCCAATACGAGAAGTGTTGAGAAAAGAAATGAGATTTCAAACCTGAAAGGGAATTTGTCAAGATGGTCCATTTTACTCAACAGATTTGCCTCCCAGTCTTCTTGGCTGATACTAGTTAAAGCACAATCCTCTATGCAAAACTGACAGGAAGACCTAGGTCTTACAAAATTGGTATGCTGACAGACTGCTGCTTCAGCAGACCTCATTGGAACTCTGTATTGGGTATAGTGGCATGGATCCAACTGCAGGGTTGGGCCAAATGGATTTTTTCATCAGACACACCTGTGCCAACCTCACTGAGAAGAGTGGGAGTTGCCTGTACGGATCCAAGCTTTGACTGGTGAGGTTATTGCTGTATTTGGCCAAAGGAGAAATCCTGTTGCTGGTAGTAGTGCTTGAGAAAGGACAAAACCCCCAAAAGGTAAAGCCTGACTGGACCAAAGTTAAACTTGTAGGGCTGGTTGTTAGGAGAAAAAAAAAAAAAAAAAAAAAAACTTTCAGAAAGTGCTCAACAAAGAACTTGTAATACACCTTGTCAGAACATAAGTGAAGACTCCCAGGTGTACTGTTTCTTAAATTGTTATTTTGGACCGTATTTTGATAAACCTGTTGAAGATACAGCATGTTAACTCTCTAGGAAAGTCAGAAATAATGTCTGAATCAACCTGTTTAGTTGAGAAGACTTTGAAAAGTCTGTGGCAGAGGAGAGCAGGGTCACAGGACAAGGACACCAAACTCACTCCCTTCTTTTCTTTAATAACTTCCTCCAAAGTGAACCATCACAGTCTTCTGTTTACTGTACTGCTTAACTGAAAATTCTTGTTCTCAAGATTGTTCCAGGAATGGGTGCCTTTTTGTTTTCCCATTTCTGGATTTATTAATTGTTCTGCCTGTGTAAAGCTGCCTCAGAGACTTGCACTGCAACTTACTTGTATTCACCGTATATCCCTTGGCTAAACAGAAGCCTTCTATGCATTTATAGTCTTACTCTTTAGGGAAATAACATTGTGTATGCATGTCATTCCTGAGCTCAAATAGGATAAATCTCACCTTTTCTGTTCTGTAGAGCTTCATTGCAGCTGAAGTACTGAAGTTGTTCAGCCAGAGGAAAGAACCTAATCACAAAACAGACTGGCAGAAGATGATGAAATTTGGGCGGAAGAAACGAGATAGAGTGGATCATATATTGGTGAGTAAATGAATACGAACAGACATTTCAGATTCTGTTCCTCAGACTGAAGTATAACATGGTCATACATTTCAGCATTTGAACGTACCATTTACAGAATGCAAAGTGTGCATAAGATCCTGATGGAAGGTGTTTAATTTTGGAGAGCACCCTCTTGCCAAAACAAAGCAAAACACAAAACAAAAGCAGTACCAATGAATCATAGAATAATAGAATGGCTTGGGTTGGAAGGGACCTTAAAGATCATCTAGTTCCAACGCCCTGCCATAGGCAGGGACGCAACCCACTAGATCAGGTTGCTCAGGGCCTCATCTAACCTGGTCTTGAAGACCTCCGGGGATTGGGCATCCACAACCACATGAAGTAAGATGAATTGCTTGAATTCTCAGTTCATACTTACTGGATTTTACTGGAGGTTAGATTTGCACACTCCCCAAGGTTTAAAGCATGAATTTGCAGGAGGAACTGGAATACTTGACTGAAAGGAGAGTAAACTTTTTCTTTGGGAATAAAATACGTTTTTCCTTTTACTTTAATTTGAAATGTTTCTATTTTGAAGTAATATTGATTAATTGAATGCAGTGATACTGGAAACATAACTTGATTGCTAACCAGATTCAGCTGAAAGGCTGCAAAGGTCTTGGGGTTAGAAGAGCAAAGACTTCAACAAGACAGTGTGAAAAATGATACTTCCCCTAGTACAAGGCAAACAGTTTGCCAGATGGAACCCACAGCTAAGCTTTTCCTTAAAGCTAAGCGATGACCATGACTTCTGCTCCTAAAGTGCTTGCCATGAACTAGTGAATGCAGCTGCCCCTGGGTAGAGACAGTTCACTGTTAGAACAAGCCAGATGGAGAGTATTTGGCTGTGTACTAGTTTTTGAAAGGTTACTTGTTGGCTCGTGTTGCAGGATGGTTAACATCTTTATTGGCTATAATGATGGTGAAGGTTCCACTTGGAAATATGAGTTGTTATTAACACCATGCTTTACTTAATTATCCCTGAAATTGACTCCACACACGCGCACACAGAACTAACTTCAGGTCATGGGTCATATGGTCTTCTAATTGCCCATCAGTGGAAGGTTTCCAACAGAGGCTTTTTCCCCAGGGGTTTAATTTGAATTGTATGTAAATGAAAGGCTTGTGTATAGGACCTGCATATCTGAGTACTCTTGTATCCTAGTACTCTTGGTTCTGGGTTATGGAGGCTGTTTGTGGTGTGCGCAAAAAGTCTTATGTTTAAATCTCTGAGAGGATTAATAGTACAATTGTTATGCTTGTGTACCAGTTTCAGATGTTGACTTCAGATTTCTTTGAGCCACACCTGGAAAGAAGGTTTCCTGACTAGGAAAAATTGCTCCAGTTGAAGGAATCAAAGTGCAGTAGCTAGAATAAGTTGGAAATTCAGACAATTTGGCCAGCAATTCACATGCAGACCCAGACATGAGAGATTAATAGAGCTCTGGCAAGTTTGGCTTAATAAATAACGTGCTTAATTTTATTTTGTTCTCACTAGAGCGTGATAATAAAATTTTATCTGAAGTCTGGGAATAACTGTGAAGATTGCAGCATGCCGTGCTTTGGGAATAAGGCAGTCTTGGTGGCATTGCTACTAAATTCATACTGTAACATCAGCTGCTGTCAGAGAAGCTTCTAACTAAAAAGCCTAAGGAGATGATGCTCAATTCCTTTTACCTTATTCTATTATAATCCCTATAAAATACAAACTACTTGGATAGCTTTCTCTGTCTCCTTGTCAGCATTCAAGTTCTGCTTAAATTTATGAGCTCTGTGGTTACACAAATCCGAGTTCACAGTTGGATATACAGGTCTGTAAAAGATCTGCTGCCAATCTGCCAGTAACTCACGGTGTAGCCCTGGTCAGAGGATTCAGATTTGGAGTTTCACAAATTTTGTCTGAAATAGATTCAAGTAGTACAACACAATGATTTGCTGAAAAAGAAATCAAGACTTTTTGGTAGGTTTAGGTGCTGTAGAAGCTTCTTTAGAAATAATCCACAGCCAAAAATGCTCTGTTTCTTCAAGTTATATGAAGATTTATTTAGCAGATATCTATGTTGCAATGTGCAGGGTATGTCATTTGACTACACAGAGGAGCTGATGGATTCTCCACATTCATTGTCTGCTTATAAAGATAAGCAGTTAAAATAAAACATGATCTTTTGTAACAGAGGTAAACTTTCTTTGACTTCTCTTACTTGCATTTAAGCTCTGAGCAGAAGTCCTTCACAGTTTCTTAATTTCTCCTTCAAGTAAAAGTAATTTTCAAATGAAAACATCTTTTCGTAGTTTTTATTGAGACAACTACGTATTTTTATGACTTGGAGGGGGGTTAAACACGTCTGACTATCCAATACTGTCTGACCAGGAGCTAGATATGACTAATGCAGGGGTTTTGATACGGAAGAAGCAGTCTGTTGCATGCTTACTTCTCCAGCACATTAGTAATGACCATCAAATAGTGACATTGTCTGCCCTGACGGGGGGTGGCTCTAAAACCCAGAGCCAAGTCTGCGTGCTTAACTGACTTAGATTTCTTCTGAAGGCACACAGCAAGTGCCAGGCTATTTTGCCTGGATTAATCTCTCCCTGGTTATTCCTGGATGTGTCCTAGAAGGCTTGTTAGACTAAAACTAGTTCCTTGTAGTAGTCTTTGACTGCAGCAACGGTTCAGTGTGATGGGAGGGGGCAGGACGGCAGAAGCAGCCTGTGTTAGGGCAGTGCCTGGTGATGTGAGGAGGGGCGGGTGCCAGTGTGCCATCGTACCAGCTGGGAATCAAGGGGAGAAGCGGATGGACCAGCCCTTCACCTCATTGCTCTGCCTTGGTCTCTGCTGCTTCCACCAACGACTGCATCTTTAGTCCTGTTTTCACTTTTGTCTGCTCTTTCCCACACTAAAATAGTTGTCAACGGTTTTCTGCCAGTGACAAAAAAACACTGTGCTCTTCTTCAGTTTTTTGGAGCTCAATCAACTTTGATCGGGCATCTCTCTCCTTAGAAAGCATTTGTAACAGAACCTGTTAGGAGAGTTCTTGTCTGCTGGACAGTTGCTCTGACTATTAATGTTTTCAGCAAATCTTCAGTACCAGTTTCAAGTTAAAGGAATGTGTAGATGTTTGCTTTTCTTTTCGTGTCCCTTAGTATTGCCTCCTTTATCTTGCGTATTCTATCTGTGCTCTGTGGGGAGAATCTCAGACGTACACGTAGGCAGAGGTGCTGCTTTGGGTGTATCAGTGTTCCCTAGACCTTTCAAAACCTTTGTAAGCTACAGTAAGAGCCCTCGTATCTCCTTATTTAAGTTCAGGTGCTAACAATAGACTGTTCTCACTATTTTTCCACTTGGTTCTTCAGCCAAAACCTCTGTGCTGATCTGTTTGCACAGGGCTAGAACAAACACTGCTGTTGCTTTCCCTGTGCTGACCCTCCCACCCCTTTTCTTTTATCCTGAGCTTCAGAAAGTAAAGCTCACACGGTACTGCCAAAGGTACTGCCAAACCTACGTGTTTAGTTTTTACACCTGACAAGCCTGCCAACAGAGTGCTGAAAAGCACTTGATCCTTCTGGCCTGTTGACTCGAGGGCTAAAATGTTCACCGTGCAATTTGAATTCCCCAGGAAAGCAGAGCTGTCCCTATCAAGCTGGCTTAATCGGAAGCCCACTTCTCTGGCGCCCATGACCTAAACCTAAGGGATGTCAAACTGTAAGAAGAGAATCAAAGCCTGCTCTTATACGCAGTTGTACATCTTAACGTTTCCAAACGCTGGGCGTGAAGTGCTGTGAAAATGGGCCTACCTGCCTTCCTCGTACTGGCATTCTTCCAAAGCAGTGGCAGTGCTTTATTTCTGGATTTTTCTTATTTCCAGTCTCCCAAATGATCTAGTGACTCCTTCAGTGTAGTTTATTTTGCAGATATTAATGATTTTGAATGGGAATCTACAGAAATCAAAACTTTGTCTAAAGCTCACCAGGTCTTGCCTTACGTTCCCAGCAGGGAGGATGCTGCTGCCCTGGGACGGTCAGGCAGAAAGTCGTGTGGGTTGGTGTTGTGCAGCTGCCCAAAGCTGCCAGTCGTGGGAGTCATGGGACAGTGGTCCACCAGCACTTGTCTCCACCCATCTCTCTCATCTTCAGAATCTTCCCTCACTTCCAGGATCTTTCTTCTAGTTAGGATATTCACTGTCTCCTTTTTGGTACCTCTGTTTTCTCTCCAAGACCTCTCTTTTTAGGTAACACTTCTTTGTGGCACCGTTTTCTTTCCAGGTTGCCTATCTCCTGCTCTTCCTCATCTAAGTGGTCTGTGTGTGGTCACGCAGCACGTGATCAGCTCCGAATCGGTGCTTGTTTTACCTCCTTGTTAACAAGAGGATGTGGGACATGCTGCTTTTATTTAGTCCAGAGCTTATCAAAGCTTACAACCAGCACATACTGAGTGTAGATAGCAAGCTTCTCGAGGGAGAGACCTCAGAAGTCTGTGTGGGGGTGGATGGCTGAAACAAAATTACACCCAATTATATGTCACTTGATAGTGTTCACAATTTAAACTATTTTTTGCCTACGATGCACGGTCAAAATTTGATTGCCAGTATTGCTGCTTCTTCATTACTAGTAAGGAGCATAATGAAACCATTACACTCCGTCTTTGACAGCTGTAAGGGAGATGAAGGTTGTGCCAAAAAGGATGCTTGCTGCGATAGCACGGAGATTTGTAAGCATTTAGTTGTGACTCTTCCAAAGCTGTTTGCAGGATGAGATCCCTGCCCCTCTCCCCAGGCTCTCTTAGAAGGAGAAAAGAGCTGTCAGACTGAAAATCCGTGTGTAACTGAAGCCTTGTGAATGGCTAAAAACCCTGGAAGCAATGCAGCTTCCCTGGGGTTCCCAGAGCAGCCTGCTCTTGGGCTTCACGCTGTGTTTGGGTTATTGAGTCATCACTGTGCTGCCGCAGCTGTCACCTTCAAAACAGGCAAGTTGCTGCGTGGTTCAGCTTCAGACGGAAGGGAGGAAGCGTGCGTTGGGGCTGTAGCTCTTGTGCTCTTTGAGATGACAACACTATTGCATATTGATCCCGGGTTAGCGGATCGTTTTAGAGAGTGATGTTTGTCCCCACTCTTCCTTTTTCTGAGGAAGGTTGAGCTTTGTTAGGATGTGTCTGTATTACTAAAACAGTCACTAAAACAAATTTCTAGTAAGTTTAATTGGAGGTGTGGAATTTGGAGAGACTCCTGGTAAGACTTTATTTGCTGAATGAGATTACTTCTGGCTGTTACTCAGACACCTATTTGCCAGTGACCAGTGAAATGGGATTTTGCTTGTCAACAATTTAAGAATAAACAGAAATAAATATTCATTGAGTTATTCTTCTGGCTGTAATAGCACAAAATGCGATTTGTAATAATGCTCTCAAATCCAATGAAGCATGAAGTAATTTGTGCAAATGAGTTGTAGGACTGCCATACAACACACACCAGTGTTTTGTCTTCCTGTACAGAAGAACTGGGGAAGTTCATAAGTTCCTTTAGGTTTTCTAATTCAAATAATCTGAACTGCAGTCAAGTCTTTTTTCCCCTTCCCCTTTTGAAGCCCTTTGCATGATTCCTTACCAGTTTAAGCTGTGTGAAATCAGCTTCCTGCAAATGGGCAATTAGGGAGTTTTTAATGGAGCTTGTGCTGGTATTGGTCAAAAATATCCCATTAACTGAGTTCTTTCAAGTGAAAAAAGTGTGCAGGAATATGAAATCCTTTGAAAGGAGTAGTGTGGTAAAAGGCAGCAAATGTTCCTGCAGTGGAATAGCCTGGTTCAAATAGATCTGTGTCCGTTTCGCTATTCCAAGCATTTTCTGTAATCTCTTGTAAAGACAGACAAGCTGTTGGCAGATACAGACTGTTATGGACTCTTTCTGGAACTTTGCAGGAGATATTATCCTAGAGCAATGGAATTGTAATGTTTGTTTCTTCTGCCTTTTCCTCTCTACCCGCCCAGGTGCAGGAACTTCACGAGGAAGAAGCACAGTGGGTGAACTACGATGAGGATGAACTGTGTGTAAAGATGCAGTTGGCAGACGGGATCTTCGAGGCCTTAATCAGAGACACTATTGATGTACTGAACCAGACAAGTGGGAAACAGCAGAGATTACTGCTTGTTGACAGAGCTGAAAATAAACTTGACGCTGCGTAACCACTGAGTCATGGGCCTTTCTGACTCCCGACGTACTCTGCACCCTGCGAGCAACTGCTGCTGGACTTCCACACCTGGGTTTTAAAGGCAATACAGATGTGATTACAGCAACCTGAACTTGCATCCTCTGCCGCTAGAGACCTTGCACCGGATTTGTTGCTTGGAACAAGCTGATCCTCACTAGAGGCTGCATTGTGGAGTGCTCAGACTGTTTGCGTGCCGATGCAGTTATGCCACATCGCTGTCGGCAGCTGTCCGTGGCCCCTGCCTGGGGCTCTGACGTGCAGCCTGTGTTCCAAAAGGGTTGGGTTAAGTTGGGATATTGGCTGTTCTGCTGGAATGGCTGTCAGCCATCAGTACTAGAGTTGTCTTTAGAAATGTGAGTAATTTGCAGAAGAAATGGTTTGGTCAGGTTTTAGTCATAAATGAATATTTACCATACTGAACAGTGTTAAAACCTTAACACCTCTTCTCCTGCAGCCCTAACAATGTGCATCAGTTTCTTCTGCTCTGGAGCCCAGTTAATTCCATTTTCTGTGAAGCTGGTTTTCGTCTTTCTTCCTGAGATGTGGTGCCAGATACGGTGCCAGTCAGTCCAGGGAAATTAGGTGATGTTGCTTTTTGCATTCAAGTAAAGAATTCTTACTGCTTTTCCTATATTAACGTGCTTCAATCCAGAGGTGGAGCAAGATAAAGGCCGCCTCATGCCAAACATGAAAGATGAGCCCGTGGACAACTTTCCTCCTACTGTGTAGCACTTCTTCACTTCCTGGAGCACCAGCTGCTCCTAGATAACGGATACTCAGGATTCTCTCAGGCACGAGACATGCAGGAGTGGAAAATGTTTCCTTGCAAAAATTTGGCCTTCACACCCTCAGCTTTCTCCCTTCTTGTCACCTAATAATTCGGAGAAGCAGTTACTTGAACAATTTAGAGAACAGAGTGTATTCACCAAAGAAAGCAGTGCTTGACTGTCTGCATGTTTTGTGCTTGTGGCTTTTTTTTAATTTATTTTCAGATAATTTATTAAGTGGGTTATAGGAGAGTGTCCTGTGCAGTTGGTTGTGCTATCTTATATTTTGAGACAGCCAAACGTGAGAAAGCGTCTGTTCTGGAAACTGCCGGTGTCTGTATTCTTCACACAAAACCTCCAGCTCCTCGAGGCAGATACAGGGAAGGTGAGAGGAACCAAACCTCAGTGACTGGGGGTGGGAAGCAAAGGTACAGCTAGGAATGGAGCTTCTCTGCACCTGATTCAGAGACAAGGGAGAGTTGAAGGGACCGAGCTGAAAAATGGTGTGAAACTTCCCTGCTCCGTCTGTTTCCTTCCTACCTTTCCCAGAACTTCTAGGCCATGGGCAGCTGTTACCTGGTTCATTCAGTGCCGGGTTGAACCACAGTGTCCTTCTGCTGAGTTCTCTTTCCTAATCTGTCCCTCCCATTCTGGTGTTTCTCTTGGATGAACACAGACAATCTGGGGTCGAACGTTGATGCCTTAATAGTGGATGTCCCTGTTTGTTAACCTGGGACAAGATGCAGAGGAGAGTCCGGTTCTCCAGACACATTGGAGTGCAGGGAGATGCTTCGAAGCCCTCTTGGAGGGTCCCCCAAAGATGCTGCTGCCCACGATAGGCATGATGGGGGAGATACCTGCTGCTTCTTTCATCTGCTTGGTTCTTGGGCTTCTTAGTATGCTTATCTCTGCTACTGCTCCATTAGGGTTTTTCTTTTCCCTTTTTTCTTTTGTTTTAGAAAGCTATCATTGGAATATTTGCATTTTGCACAACGACACGTGGCTGGTAATTCTTCAGGGACAGCACTGGGAAGTGTTGGATTTATCAGAGGTCCAAGCAGACTCTCAGATGTAGTATTGCCAGCACCTCACTTGCGAGTTAATGGTGAGCCATATTCATAGAAGCTTAACAAGTGGAAGAAGGAGGAGATAACGCTGTAATAGGAACACCTCCAGCAGGGCATATGCATGTCTGTCCTGCAGTAGCAGCCTTTCTGGCTGGCTGGAAGTCAAATGGTCTTGGCAGAGCAACGTTCAGCCTTTTTCCTTAAGTGATTCATTTGTCCGCCTAAGGTGTCATGATGCTGAACTGTGAAATTCTCGAATGCTTAAAATAGAAGCAAACTAAAGCTGCTGCATTTAACCAGCCTGGTGTCACTGCTTGGGTCACTGCCTCAGATTCCCTTTCCTGGGCGTATCTTTTTCAATAGAGACAATTGTTATTTTTATAGGTAGCAATTACGAAAAGAAGGTAGAAACCCGCAGCGCAGGCTGGTGGCTGAGTATCAGAGGAGCGCAGTTAGCTTCTGTCCCGTAGATGGTGTGGCCAGCGCTGAGAAGGACACTGTGCATCACGGAGGCTTTTCAGCTGTTCCGTGGGGCTGGTGGGGCTTTTTTGGTACAGCCACCAGCAGGGAGGAGGCTGCATCGTGGCCTGCCAGAGTACCAGGGACCACTGGAGATGATGTGCCTGTTGTCTCGCTGGTTTAGATCAACAGTAGTTATTTTTACAGCTGTTTGGGCAGAAGAAAGCCGTGTAAGTAATGGCTTTATTTGCAAACATCACCATTTATTTTTTGGTAGCAATCCTTGACAGGAGCAACCCTAAAAAGACTTGAATATACGTGAATTACCTTCTCAATACCTCAAGTGTGTTGAGTTGCTTTGAGTTGAGTGTATGCTCAATAGCTCGAGTGCGTTGAGTTACTTTGGGACTGATGATTACTGCGATGAAGCAATGGTCTGTCTGGGTCGTGTCTGATGACAGGGAGGTAGGGGGGAGTCTGGAGTCTTAACAGCAGAGGCCGAGTTCTGTATTTCTCTCCTCTCCCCAACCTTCCCACTAAAAGAACAAGATGATACTACTGGGTCCTGGTTATCTTGGTGCCAACCCCGTTACAAGTTTCAAGGCTGCGAGATTTTTCTGAGGCCTCTAAGCTCTTTGAGGCAGTGGCCGCTGTCACTGTGGAGATGCGATTCCCTTTTCGGAAGGATCTCGGTGCCGGGTGGGAAAGCCCAGGGTCGTGAGGACCAGGAGCGTGAGTACCTCTCGCAGCAGGATGCTTCCTGAGCTGAGCTGCGGCAAATCAGCACTTCTGCCTTTCAGAAGAGGCTCGCTGCTCACGAGGTGGAATGAGGGATTGGAAAAATCCCGTCTTGTTCACTTTCCTTTCTTGAAAAAGTGGCCTTAGCTTTTTGCAATACTTGAATAAGTGTGTACCTGCAGAAGATCTTCAGTAGCACAGTGATAGAGACCTTTTAAGTGACTATTCTGCACGGAACTGAGCGCAGTTCTGACTTTCATATCCCTTTGCTACCTTAAGACTATTAGGAAAATAAAGTACTTTTCAGCAGAGAAACAGTTGAATCTTACAAGGTATTTAGTGCATCTGAAGTGTTTACAAATCAACTAAAATGGAGAAAAGCAAACTATTGAACTTATTTGTAATTTAAACGTTAAATGCAAAAATATATACAGATGAAAGAGGAATACTGTAATTAACCTGCATTTAATAGTTTTTTTTCCTTGACTTTGCAGAGCCTTTTGATATACATTTGCAAAGCCGCCTTCTGGGAGGCTCCGTCTCCCGATGTACTGTGTTGTGGAGATACTAAAAAAGAAACCTGTTTACTGTGTATGTGTAAATAACCTGGTAACTTGGTTTTTGGGCCAGTTTCAGCAAATGTTCACATCCAGAGCAGCTTTGCACAGTAGACAGACCCAAGGATGTGGAGGGGTTTTTGTAATTAAGAACTGTAAAATAACCAGGGGGGTCCCTGTGTACACCAGTGTAAATATCTTTCGTAACTGAAATGTACTTTAAGAGAACAAAATCTGTAAATAAACTGATTTATAAATTAATCTTGTTTCCTGGTTCCTTATGAAATGGAGCTTTATAATTACCCAAATGGCTGCTAATTCTGAAGGTGTCCTGGAGATTTGTCCCTTATACGTTCCCCTCTCTGTCTGATGCTGTGCTTGCGATGCCAATCACAGTCCACAAAATCCCATTAGTTGCCTTAATTATAATCACACGTTGCTAGAATTTCCTTATTGTTAAAGCTGACTGATAAAAACGAAAACAGAAAATAACATTGCGTAATCATTGCAGAAAGGCACTACACCGCCTTGCCAGGAGAAAAATCACTCTTTGCCTTTATGTAAAATAGGTTTTAAAAACTCATGGTTTCCAACATTTGAAAAAAAAAAAAAAAAAAAAAAAAAAAAAGAGAGATCTTAACAGTGTTGGAATGAAATTCTTCAGAGCCTAAGCCTTGTTTCAGAGCACTCAATTAGGCTCCTAAATTTTCACAGTTCAGTAAAGCTGCTGCCCCCAGCTCTGCTCACTTCCTCAGCAAGGGGGGGGTACGGGGAGGGGGGGAGAACACCGCGGCCTGAAAACTTCATTTCTTGGTGAAGCTGTCCTAAATCCTTGTGGTTTCCTTTCTCTTCTGATGGTTGCAAACTGTCTTCTGAACAGGAAAAAAACAAAGCCAAAACCTTTTAACATGTGGAAGTTACGAGAGCTTTGCAAGAGGAGGTCTGAGCAGTTGCGGTGCCAAACTCCAGGCGTGTGGGCAGGCGGCCGTGAGGTGCAGGAGGAGCAGAATGGGCGCAGCACGAGACGGGGAAGACCCAGGGCATTTGTTGAGCCTGTTGAGGATCTGTGGCTGCTGCTGCTGCTCCTGTACCTCTGCTGTGTTTTGGGGCCATTTAACATATAGCTGAGCGTTAAGCACTGATTTCTGTCTAGTAAGCATGTTGGAAATGTTCTCTGGGAAAGTGGAGTTTGGAGCAAGAAAAACCGCAGGTTAGTGAGCTTGCACAGTAAACTGATGCAGTTCCCTGTGCAGGTGGACCTGTGCCTAATCAGATGTGCAAACAGCCTACAAGAAAGCAGCGCTGCGCTTCCAGCTCGGGTGAGTTATATAGGGGTGAACAAAACCACTGCCAAGGCATTATTAAACACTGCGCTGGGCAGTTTTTTGCTGATTCTCCTTAGCAGAGGTACCTCACCCTGGAGGGAAGGCTTGGTGCACTCCTTTCAGAGGCTGTTTTGCTGCAGTCCCACGGTGTCAGCGCTCGGTGGAGAGCATCGCAACCGCCTGAGCTCGCTCTGAACCAGCCAGAGCGCAGCGGTGGGGCACTTACTGCCCAAAGGGCTGAAACAAAGCGGTGCTGCAGCCTCTGCGCGCTCATTATCAAACAGCAGGAGAGCAGCCGTGGCACTTCCCTCACCCTGCAGCTATTTCGCTCCTTGAGCCTTGTGTTTGCAGACAGGGATCTACTTGCTGCCATCAGCATCTGTCCCTGGAAGTGGCTTAGAGTGCATTTCATGCTGGAACAAAATGAACTGTGCTTCTCCGTCTGGAGATCTGGCTTCCCTTTAAAAAGGGCCTGAGCAGCGGGAAGGCTGCCACGGTGCTCTGGCAAGTGACACGGCAAAGTGCTGCATCGCTACCACGTCCCTGCCCAGGATGGCCGGTAATCAGCTTGATGAAGGCTCTAATTTCCTCATTTGCAAACCGACGTTGCTCCACTTTGGCACAGACTTTCTACTGGGGCGTTGGTGCAACTCTTCCCGACACTGCCTGAGCGCAGCTGCCTTGTGAAGGCTGCGCCCGTGGACCTGGTGCAACTCCTGGGTTGGGCAACGGCAGGCAGCTGCCTTCCCTGGGACACTGTGGGGTGCTGGTGCGGTGTCTCCCCAGGGAGGTGGTGCCATCGCCCTCCCTAAAACTCTGTCGTGTTCGAAATGCTGTCTCCACTCCGCATTTTGTGTCCTGCATAGCATAAGGGCTTCCGCAGTGCCCCTTGGTCCTCATTAGCACGGCCCTGGGAAGAAAAGGAGCTGGCAGGGAGCTGCTGGATGCCAGCAGCTCTCTGCAGGGCACAGGAAGGAGGGGAGGGGGCTGCCTGGCCGTGGCGTGGCAAATAAAATTCCTGGGCCCCGATTTGCACCTTCCTGCCCCCTCCCCTGGGGAAAGCTGGGGGAAAGGAGGAGAGCAGAGCTGCCTAGGGCAGTGGCTCCTTTTGGAAGGAGGATGAGGGTCGGGCAGGAGCAGGGTGAATGGGGAAAGAGGCCTTTTTTTGCCTGATGGACGTGGTGTGTGAGGATGGCCTGAGCAGGTCTGGTGGTTCCTGCTTTGGGGTTTTCCATCGGCCCCTTTGTGGGAGTTGCTGTGGCCCTGGGCCATGCTCCCTCCCCGGTGCTGGTTCCTGGTGGCTCCTGGTGGCTGCCTGACTTGTCTGCCACCACCTGTGACATCTTGGCTGGCTGTAAATGGGATTTGCTCTCTGAGCTTGCTGGAGATGGAATTAATGGCGGTTCTGGGGGCATCCCAGGTGGTAACATCAGCCAGCTCCTGCACCTTCAGAGGGGTTTGCTGGAAGCATCTCCTGCCATGGTGCTGAGTGGTGGTGGCACAGGGATAGAGATGTGGCCAGAGCCTTTGTGTTCCTTCATTCCAGCACAACAGAGGGACTGAAGAGGATCCTGCCCTTTGCCTCGCTCAGCTTGAGGAGCCTGGTCCCACCTCAACCCCGCTCGTTGCTCTATGGAGGTGATGGAGCCCGTGCAGCTCAGCCAGCCGGAGGTTGGGCACGGTGTGGCCCTTGGCAGGTGAGCCCGCGTTGCGCTGCAGGACGGCCGCGGCCAGAGGAGCGCCCCGTTGTCATCTGTGTGGTATTCTGCTTCATGCGCCACAATTAAGCCAGCTGCCAAATGATGATGTGGCAAATCTGGGCGGTGTGGTGTCCTCCGATCTGCTCCTGGACGCTGGGCAGATGAGCTGGAGTGGAAAACATCTGCTCTGTGCATCCTGGGCTGTGGCGATGACTTATAAGGAGGGGCTTTGAGTGGATCTCCAATTCATTTCCAACCCCGATGTACGAAAGAGGGCACCGGGTCCTACCAGTGCCCTCTGAAAAGAGCAACGCGGCTGCGTCCTCCTGAGCAGGGATGAATCAGCAGAGGGTGAATAGCAGACAGGGGCTGGAACTGCTGCAGTCCTGCTGCAGACACAAACTACGTGAACACATTCATCACATCCTGAGAATGCACCCCAGATTTTCTTGCGCGTCTGTTGTTATTACAGGCTGGTTGGGCTGGAAAGGTAGAAATCAACAACTGCCGGCTACTGGTGGCAGCCCAGAGGGGCTCTGCTGGTCCCAGGGACTCTGCTGAGCGAGCACCTCCTTAGCACTGGCATCGGTCGGGGTTCGTGTCCACCCGTGTGTCATGGGGAATCGGGTGCCAGCTCCTCCGAACGGCCTCTTGAGTGCCAGGGCTGGGTGACGGCATTGGCACCTGTCATGGTTGTGCCATGAGTCTTGCATCGGTCGCGTGTTTTTCTTGGAGTCAGTTCCTGGAATCCCAATTACGCAGGAACGTGTTCCTTAATTTTCAAGGAAGAAAGTCCGTTTTGGGATCTCCCCATCCCCGAAACTTCAAAACTAAAGGGATGCGAAAATTTCCTGGGTTGCCTTACCCTGACGGTTTCAGCCATTGGTCTTCTGCAGCCAGATTCATGCTTTTAAAAACAGGCAGTATAAATCTTTCCCCATTTTCCAAAGCACGTTCAGTAATCCTTTCTGGCAGTTCAAGAGCTGAATACATAAAAACCCAAATAGTCTTTCCTTGTCTCCTCTCTAAGCCAGCACAAAGACAATCAGAGCAGCTCTTTGTGTCTGTGAAAACGATCCGTTTTGGGTACATGAAACAAGTTCTGCAGGACTCCAAGGATTTCACTGAGGTCTTAGTGGCCTTTGAGGATCTTAGCCCACATCTCATTGACTTCAAGGCAGTTCCTGTTGGCTGGGAAGGGAGATCTGAGAGCTGATGAGCTTAAGGAACATGACACCTGTGCAGCTTGGGAGCATCTACAGGGATCCTTCGCCTCGTTAAGTGGGAGTGAAGCACGTCTCCTCCCCAGGTTAAGGATGCTGAGCTGGGTGCTGAAGACATTTTGTCGAGCTCTACTCATGGAAATCAGGCATGTTCCCAACCACAGCACGAGAGCCTAAAGCTGGGCTCTGGGGCTGGCTGGGGGCTCCAAAGGGCAAGAGAAGGACCAGCGGCAGGTAGCACTTGGAGGGCATTCCCAAAGCCTCTCTGGCCTTCTACCAATTCTTTATTTTATTTTAAAAAATCATTTTAGTTAATCTCAAATCCATCTTCAAAAACAATTAAAAAAAAAAAAAAAAAAAAAAAAAACTGTTTTGCCTTCAGGGGGGATCTACAATAAAAATCCTGCTCTTCCCAGTTTGACACAGAGAAAAAAAGCTTGTAATAAAAAAAATTAAAAAAAAAAAAAAAAAAGAGAGGCCATGGGGGCAAGCCCGTGCCTGGTGCCGCAGGGACGCGCCAGCCTGGCGGCAGGGGGTCGGCAGCACCCACGCCGCGGCTCCCCGGAAGCAGGAGCATCCCCAGCCCGGGGCGGATGAGCAAGGGCCTGGCTCACCCCAAAAGGAGCCGGAGCCCCGGGCTGCGGGCTCTCCCCTCGCTGCCTTGGGGCACGCGGGAGCTGCTTTTGCAGCTAAAAAAGGATTCGAGGAATTTGGGCTGCCTTGGGAGGGAGGGGCGAGCTGCCTGGGGAGGATGCTGGCAATTAGGCTGGTGCTGAGCCTCTCCTTCGGCGTGATAGCTCCATCATGCTGATGAGCCCTTAAAACAAGGACTTTAGCCCAGGGTAAAATAACGGTGATTACATCCCTTAGCACTGGGGCTGTCGGAACAGCTGCCCCGGACAGAAACCGGGCGGCTGCTGGCAGGATTTTTGTTTTTTAATCTCCTGCTGGCTGACAGCAAGCTGTGGCATCATCCCCACACCAGCCAGAGGCTGCTGCTCACATCAGCCATGCAGGGGCCCCCTCCCTGTGCTGTGATAATCCCGTTGGGATTTAATCCCAGCTCCTGGGCTGCGTTGTACCACCCTCTGCCCCCGTTCGCATCAGCTTGGACCCACGAAGGGTGCATGGGGGCACCCGTGCTGCCCTCACCTCCATGGGCTCTGTCCCCATCGCCTCCCCCTTGCACCCCTAGGGCCGTGCCCCGCTCCGAGGCCCCAGTGCTCCCCTGCCAGGGCAAGGCTTGGCTCTTGCAGGCTTGTTTTTCTAGCATGGCAAGTCCTCCTAAAATACCTAGGTGGGGCCCGTCGCGGCTAATGGCCTTTCTGGGGCTGGAGCCAGCACCCGGCTCTGGGGAGCGATGGGCACCCTGCATCACGGGGCCCCTTGTCACCAGGGGCGGGGAAGGCAGGAAGACCTTCCTTTTGGAGACAGCACCTTTTAGGGTGGCTTTTGAGTTTTTATTTTGAGAGGAGGCCACGTCCAGCTCTGCCCCGGGGCACTGTGCAACGGGCACCTTCCGGCTGGCGAGGCGGGTGCGTGCGTGAGCACCGGCACGGCCGGGCGGGCGGGGAGCCCGCGGCCCCACCTGGGGCTGGAGGGCTGGGAATCCCTGCTTCTTTTGGGGCGGAGGAGCCGGATTTGGGGCCTTTGTGGTGCGTAACGCAGGCGGGCATCGCTCCTCGATGGCAGCCGCCAGCCCCGGGCACCCCTGGGTGTCCCCGCCACGTGTGGGGACAGCGATGGGTGGGGGGGACACCCCTGCAGATGCCACCCAGCCGGCGTGGCCCTGGCTGACGTCAGGGTGTCCGAGCTGGGTGCTGCCGTCACGCAGGCGGCTTCCCTCGAGGAATTTCCATAATGGCAGCGCCGCAGGTTTTGGGCCTGAATCAGCCGCCTTTGGTCTTCTGTTGTTTTATCAGAATTTTACGCGGTGTGTCCGCGGGTGCTGGTGGCCTTTTGGGGATGGTCTCCTGGGACACCCCCCTGCCTCCCCCGGCCAGTGCATGGGATGGGGGCTGCCTGGTGATGGGGTGCGGGTCCTGGGCAGGGGGACACCCTGGGTGCCTCCGCCATCCCCACAAGGAGATGCCTGTGGGGTAGCAGGGGGCTGTGTAGGGGCACAAGCTGGTGCAGGTCGGGACCCCCCCAGACTGTGCACCCCCCAAAATGTCGGGGTGCAGCTGAGCCCCCCGAGCTGGGATCTGTGTGTGGTGTGTGTGGGGGGGGGGGGGGTGTCCTGACAGACCCCCTCCAAACTCCCCCTCAGGCGGGAGCAGCTCCCGTCAGGGGGCGCTGTAATGGCGGCGGGGTGTGTGTG